>NC_042979.1:42157291-42414791 GCF_901001165.1 Salmo trutta
AAAATCGTTCAGAAACTTTTGAGTGTTTGCTAGAGCCTACCTGATGGGTGGTGTTTGTACTTTTGGAACTCTTCTATTGGTTCCATTGCGCCAGGGAAGCTCAATCAAGAGCATCTAAAGTACTTAGAAGACATCGAAAACTATTTGAGCCCAGATGTGGCGGGCCCCTGTAGTGACTTGAGCCGTGGGGGTCACAGGGATTTTGGACACAGCCAGACTTCCTGGATAGAACGGGCCCCTCTAGTGACTGGAGGGCTGGGCGGTGGGTCCCAGGGATTTTGGACACAGCCAGACTTCCTGGATGGAACGGGCCCCTCTAGCGACTGGAGGGGTGGGTGGGGTGGGGGTGTGGGGGGGGGGGGGGGGGGGTGGATGGTGTGGGGGGGGGGGGGGGGGGGGGTCACAGGGATTTTGGACACAGCCCGACTTCCTGGAAAGAACGGCCCCTGTAGCAACTTGAGGAGTGGGGGGGGGGGGGGGGGGGGGGGGGGGGTCCCAGGGATTTTGGACACAGCCAGACTTCCTGGATAGAACTGGCCCCTGCCCTCCAATCCAACACCAGATGAAGATCAGAGCGTTCCATTAACTTGATTACCAGATCATAATACTCCAGGCTTGGCATGGGATTTCATATTACAGGGACGACAAAAAATAGCCAATGAAATATGATCATTTGATCCCGTTAACATGCAGAGAGTGGCCTGTCTCCATAGGGCTTAGTGTTAGCCTTGAAAAGGAGTGTGGCCGAGGGGGGCTTGGCAGAGAGGCAGGGATAGAGAGCCCAAGTGGCCAAGGGAGGCTCAGCAGAGAGAGAGGCAGGGACAGAGAGCCCAAGTGGCCGAGGGGGCCTCGGCAGAGAGAGAGAGGCAGGGACAGAGAGCCCAAGTGGCCAAGGGAGGCTCAGCAGAGAGAGAGGCAGGGACAGAGAGCCCAAGTGGCCGAGGGGGCCTCGGCAGAGAGAGAGAGAGAGGCAGGGACAGAGAGCCCAAGTGGCCGAGGGAGGCTCAGCAGAGAGAGAGGTAGGGACAGAGAGCCCAAGTGGCCGAGGGGGGCTCGGCAGAGAGAGAGGCAGGGACAGAGAGCCCAAGTGGCCGAGGGGGGCTCGGCAGAGAGAGAGGCAGGGACAGAGAGCCGAAGCTCTTGCCACACAACAGGGGAGCCTTTTCACAAAAGATAACCTTTGATTGCGGATGACATTTAGCAATTATACACACATGAAGTTGTGATGAATGTTTGTTTGATTTGTCACTGACACCGACACATAGACTAGTTGATGGGCTTCCCCCTCGAGGATTGACACAGCGCCACTGTGTGAACAGACATTCTAGAGCTTTCCAAAGAGTTTCATATCAAGCTGCACAGCAGTGGAGTAGGATAGTGTTGGGGTGGAAATTACACATTCTTGAGGACATGAAACCTTGAGCTTCAGAATGCCTCTGTTTGAAGAACGTATGCACCTACCAGGCTCCAAAAGTGGTGGGTGGGGGGTTGGGGGGCTAGGGTCCCACAAACAAAAGCTATTCCCACACTCCCCACCCCAACTGAATCTGACAGATTCTGGGCCGGGGTCCCAAACCCGGTCGGACAGATGCCGCATCCGCATGCAAGAGCTTAATACGCCCAGCGTGAGTTGTTCCTTGGGACAGAATAATTGGGATTTGGATTTTATGGGGAATCAGTGCATAGTTGAACATGACCAGAAAGCATTCATCAAGAGGCCATCACGCAAATTGAGTGCATTTGACACACAGAGGTTAAAGACATTTGTGTGGTTGTCAGGCCAGCGCACTGGTGTGAAATCAATGCCAAATCACATGGAATGAGTGGCATGTCTTTAGGGAAAAGCCGTTGCTAAACACAATGAAAATGGTGAAACATTTTTTGGGACATTGGCATGGGTTTGGTGTTTCTCAGAGAAGGGCAACGACGGGGTGTCGGCTGTTGCACGGTATAGAACTTCAATTACTTTCTGAACCCAAAATAAACCTCAATGTGAGGCTTGTCACCAGAGAAAGGAGGAGAAATGTATCGTAAAGCTATAAAGAATTTTCTGATGATGTACAATGCGTGACACAGGGTCTGCAAAATGTAAATAGCTACTGCGCTAATAGCATTTTCCCACCAAAAACCAATGTACACCAAAGTAGCTGCAGCATTCTTTACATTTCAGGCTGGGAGTAGACCTACATTGATTTTCATTGGTTTTTGGCTAGAAAATACCAATATTTAGAGTTGGTGACAGCTTAGATAAACAAAATCAAAGTGTGGAGATCGCAATCTCTATTTTTCCATAGACACAGTGTTCAAGCTAAGGAAACATTCAAAATGTATTTTGTAATTTGGGTGAACTATCCCTTTAAATAAATTATTATCTGTATTGAATCTTGATTGGTCTAAATTCGTTCAGTCATACTGTGTGTAGTGTAAACACAAACGTCACTTGACAGTTGTGCAATTGACCTTTTATGAACATGTTCCTAAACTTTAATGCTTGATGGTATATTTGTCACAGGAAACAAACCTGACAAAGGAATGTAGAGAATGCAGGATCTCAGACAGTCCCACAAGCCTTCCAACTATATGCCAGCTATGTGGTAGTAGTGGGGTTTTGCTCCACCTCAGGACAATGTGGTCACGTTCATTAGTCACCAAATGGAAGAAAGTAGACTAAAACAGGCAAGGATTGCCTGGATTTGCAGTTTGTTTTCCACTGCAAATCAAATTTCATCAAATCTCACTAGTCACATGCGCCGAATACAACAGTAGACCTTAAAGTGAAATGCTTACTTACAAGCCCTTAACCAACAATGCAGTTTTTAGAAAAATAAGTGTTAAGTAAAAAATAACAAATAACAAATAATTAAAGAGCAGCAGTAAAATAACAGTAGCGAGGCTATATACAGGGTGTACCAATACAGAGTCAATGTGCGGGGGCACAGGTTAGTCAAGGAAATTGAGGTAATATGTAAATGTAGGTAGAGTTAAAGTGACCATGCATAGATAATAAACAGAGTAGCAGCAGCGTAAAAGAGGGGCCTGGGTAGCCCTTTGATTAGCTGTTCAGGAGTCTTATGGCTTGGTGGTAGAAGCTGTTAAGAAGCCTTTTGGACCTAGACTTGGCGCTCCGGTACCACTTGCCATGCGGTAGCAGAGAGAACAGTCTATGACTAGGGTGGCTGGAATCTTTTTTTTAGGGCCTTCCTTTGACACCGCCTGGTATAGAGGTCCTGGATGGCAGGAAGCTTAGTTAGCCCCAGTGAAGTACTGGGCCATACACATTACCTTCTGTAGTGCCTTGCGGTAGGAGGCCGAGCAGTTGCCATTCTAGGCAGTGATGCAACCAGTCAGGATGCTCTCGATGGTGCAGCTGTAGAACTTTTTGAGGGTCTGATGACCCATGCCAAATCTTTTCAGTCTCCTGAGGGGGAATAGGCTTTGTCATGCTCTTTTCACGACTGTCTTAGTGTGTTTGGACCATGATCGTTTGTTGGTGATGTGGACAACAAGGAACTTGAAGCTCTCAACCTGCTCCACTACAGCCCCGTCGATGAGAATGGGGGCGTGCTCAGTCCTCCTTTTCCTGTAGTCCATAATTATCTCCTTTGTCTTGATCATGTTGAGGGATAGGTTGTTATCCTGGCACCACACGGCCAGGTCTCTGACCTCCTCCCTATAGGCTGTCTCATCGTTGTCGGTGATCAGGCCTACCACTGCTGTGTCGTCTGCAAACTTAATGATGGTGTTGGAGTCGTGCCTGGCCATGCAGTCATGGGTGAACAGGGAGTACAGGAGGGGACTGAGCACGCACCCCTGAGGGGCCCTGTGTTGAGGATCAGCGTGGCAGATGTATTGTTACCTACCCTTAGCTGGGGATGGCCCATCAGGAAGTCCAGGATCCAGTTGCAGAGGGAGGTGTTTAGTCCCAGGGTCCTTAGCTTAGTGATGAGCTTTGAGGCCACTATGGTGTTGAATGCTGACCTGTAGTCAGTGAATAGCATTCTCACGTAGGTGGGAAAGGGCAGTGTGGAGTGCAATAGAGATTGCATCATCTGTGGATCTATTGGGGCGGTATGCAAATTGGAGTGGGTCTAGGGTTTCTGGGATAATGGTGTTGATGTGAGGCATGACCAGCCTTTCAAAAGCACTTCATGGCTACAGATGTGAGTGCTACGGGTTGGTAGTCATTTAGGCAGGTTACCTTAGTGTTCTTGGGCACAGGGACTATGGTGGTCTGCTTGAAACATGTTGGTTATACAGACTCAATCAGGGACATGTTGAAAATGTTAGTGAAGACACTTGTCAGTTGGTCAGCGCATGCTCGGAGTACCGTCCTGTTAATCCGTCTGGCCCTGCGGCCTTGTGAATGTTGACCTGTTTAAAGGTCTTACTTACATTGGCTACGGATAGCGTGATCACACACCCGTCCGGAACAGCTGATGCTCTCATGCATGCTTCAGTGTTGCTTGCCTCGAAGCGAGCTTAGAAGTGATTTAGCTCGTCTGGTAGGCTCCTGTCATGTGGCTTTGCTTCACTTTGTCGTCTGTAATAGTTTGCAAGCCTTGCCACATCTGACGACCGTCGGAGCTGGTATAGAACGATTCAGTCTTAGTCCTGTGTTGACGCTTTCCCTGTTTGATGGTTCGTCGGAGGGCATAGCCGGATTTCTTATAAGCTTCCGGGTTAGAGTCCCACTCCTTGAAAGCGGCAGCTGTACCCTTTAGCTCAGTATGGATGTTACCTGTAATCCATGGCTTCTGGTTGGGGTATGTACGTACGATCACTGTGGGGACGACGTCATCGATGCACTTATTGATGAAGCCAGTGATTGGTGTGGTGTATTCCTCAATGCCATCGGAAGAATCCCGGAACATATTCCAGTCTGTGTGCAGTAAAGGTGGTCTAGAGGTTTTATCCTCTGGTTGCACATTTAACATGCTGGTAGAAATGAAGTAAAACGGATTTAAGTTTTCCCGCATTCATTTCCCCAGCTACTAGGAGCGCCGCCTCTGGATGAGTGTTTTCCTGTTTGCTTATATAGCTCATTGACTGTGGTCTTAGTGCCAGCATCGGTTTGTGTTGGTAAATAGACAGCTACGAAAAATATAGACGAAAACTCTCTTGATAAATAGTGTGGTTTACAGCTTATCATGAGATACTCTACCTCAGGCGAGCAAAACCTTGAGACTTCCTTAATATTAGATTTTGTGCACCAGCTGTTGTTTACAAATATACACAGAACGCTACCCCTTGTCTTACCGGAGGCGGCTGTTCTATCTTGCCGATGCAGCGTAAAACCCGCCAGTTGTATGTTATCCATGTCGTCGTTCAGCCACGACTAGTTGAAGCATAAGATATTACAGTTTTTAATGTCCCGTTGGTATGATATTCATGATCGTAGCTTGTCTATTTTGTTATCCAATAATTGTATGTTGGCTAATAGGACTGATGGTCGAGGCAGTTGGATCCTTACAACGCACCCCGACCTACGTCCCCTATGTCTCTGTCTCTTTCTCATGCGAATGACGGGGATTTGGGCCTTGTAGGGCGTCTGAAGTAAATCCTTTGTGTCTAACTCGTTAAAGAAAAAATGATTAGTCCAGTACGAGGTGAGTAATCGGTGTCCTGATTTCCAGAAGCTCTTTTCGGTCATAAGAGACGGTGGCAGAAATATTATGTAGAAAATAAGTTACAAATAGCGAGAGAAAAAAAACACACACAATAACACAATTGGTTGGGAGCCTGTAAAACAGCATCCATCCCCTCCGGCGACATCCATTTTCTGTTACGTGCCCTAATGAACTCGACTGTCTTGTTTGCGCTTGGAAACCTTTGGCTTGCCTACACCCCAAAGTATTTGGTCCCAGATTGAAGCAGCAACCTTGGGCCTGAAGAAGATACAGTATGTGTGGTTGGTGATAATGGTGTGGCAAACTAATAGATAAAACCTCTTGCATTTGTACCTTTTGTGAACCACTGGCTAATGAAGAATGACAGTGAGGGTGACCACGGTCGCTGTGGCCCAGTCTTTTTTTTAATACAAGTCATTTGTCGCTAAAGGATGCCAAGTCAGTGTTTAATCTGGTTCTACCCTAACTGAACCAACATTGTACTGTACCTGTAGCTTGGTCCTTATCCAGTAGGATGAAAACGTTCTGAAGCGGGAGGCTACATCAATTTGACCAAAAATAAATTTAAAAAACACAGATTTCTGCTTTATGCTGTGTGTTGAGTGAGTTATTACATTCCAGGGCCTGGTTTCCCAAAAGTATCTTAAGGCTACGTTCATTTTAGAGCCATATCGGATCCTATGGTTCTAATGACGAATTTACCCATAAACTGCTTTTGAGAAACCGGGTCCTGGACATTTTGTAAAACCTGTGAAATGCCTCACAATTACCTTTCTCACTACAGTTGGGTATTAATCCCACTCTTGAGTTTGTACAGACTAGAAAAGCTTTTGTCATTTGAGGGTTGTTGTTAGTAATTGGCTGAGGGTACAGTTTTACAGTTATTTTTTAAATCGCATCTGACAATATAATGGTAAACATCAAAATTGCATCTATAGAAAAGTTAGCGGTCATACGCACATCCTTAATTAGATGCTGGTGAAAAATAGGGTTAGGGTTGTAGAGAATCGAAGGACCGTGAATGTAAATAAGAAACCTTAGGTGCTGGCTAAATGCTGGTAGCAACCACTACAGGATGTCTGGTCAGAAGAAGGATGAGGGGGTTGTCCAGGTTAAGGGGAGTTTAATGGAAGAAGATGTCCACATTCACACATCACACACACATCTGACCACTCACGGTTCAGATAACTGAGAATCATGTCCAGTGAGACCTGACATTGACTATTGTTCTGAAAGGAAAGTGGAGAAAGAAAACTTAGGCTATAGCACTGCTATATTATGAATGACATGGCTGTATAAGCTAGCACAGGTAAGTATATAACAGCAAGGGCTATTCACTACAACAGGTATAAGGCCTGGTATCACATGGTATCATGTTTCAGGTAAGACCCAAATGCAGACTGTGTTGAAGTAACAATGCTTATTACAGCAACAGGGGCAGGCAAATGACAGGTCAAGGCAGGCAGGGGTCGATAATCCAGAGTAGTGGGGCAAAGGTACAGGACGGCAGGCAGGCTCAGGGTCAGGGCGGGCAGAAAAGGTCAAAACCGAGAAAAACAGGAAGAATCAATAGACAGGAACAGAGGGAAAAGCGCTGGTAGGCTTGACAAAACAAAACCAACTGGCAACAGACAAACAGAGAACACAGGTATAAGTACCCATGGGATAATGGAGAAAATGGGCGACACCTGGAGGGGGGTGGAGACAAGCACAAGGACAGGCGAAACAGATCAGGGCGTGACACATGGCAATAGACTGGCAAATACTGGACTTCTAAAACTGAAACTAAGGCAAATGTGCTCAAATAAACATTACAGTAACATTCAAATGTATACATAATATAATTGCAATGAGCATGAGTGATATATATATATACATATATATATATATATATATATATATATATATATATATATATATATATATAGAATAGAAAACAGTTTAGCACTATAAATGAGCAATGCTTAGAAATCGCTAATCGCTAACAGTCATGCTAAAATGCTAATGCATTCCAATGCAAAATGCTAACGGTACTGCTAACGCTAGTGGGAGCGTGTGCTAGCTAACAAGCTCAACACATGGTAATTGTACACAATAAACCACAAAACTTAGCTCCACATAACATGACACAGATCTCAAGGCACTTACGTTTAGATGCACGCACAATTAAACACGAGACATACAGGGATTCAGTCCACAGGAGGAAAAGTTCAGCAGGAGGGAAAGTGGAAGTGCTCATCAGGATGGGGAAAGCACGTTTCTGACCACACAGCGTGCTTTGAAATCAACAACAAAGGGCAGCAAGGGTAGACAGTCACTGAGAGGAATTAACGTGAATACTTGTGGTCATCCAGAGAGGAAGAAATGTAGACCAGAAGGCCTGTCTTTTGGTTTACCTAGCCGCCCCGTCACAAAAGGTGCTTGAGGTCACCAGACCAGGGCGAATGATACTGTGGAGGCCAGTGCAGGCTGTGAAGCAGCGCTGGAAGAGGGGAGCCAACAAGCCAGCGGTGGTGGATCCGGTGACGGCTGCCCCCTCTGCCTAGGAACAGGCAACAGGAGTACCTCAATGGTGAAGGCTTATAAAGAGCCCCAGGGGAGGAGCAGGAGTCCTATTGACCCCTGGCAAGGTGTCAGCTGAAGACACCAGGACTGGAGACTGCAGGGCCACAGCGGCAGATATAATTACAGTGACCTAAACATCGATATTACGAAATTCATTATTATGTTTCTCATAAACATATAAGTTAAATTGTCATGTTTATTTAGTATGTTCACAGTATAAAGTTCTTAAGAAGTTGAAACACCTGTTGAGTAAACTAAAATAAAGGTAAATGAACACAAATGCATCAAGGTAACCCGCCTAAATGAATATCGCCCCGTAGCACTCACATCATTAATTTTAAGGAATTAACATGGTCCACACACACCCACACAGTTGTGAAAAGGGCATGACAACGCCTAGACTGTTCTCTCTGCTACCGCACAACAAGCGGTACGAGTGCACCAGGTCTGGAACCAACAGGACCCTGAAAAGATACCCCACAAGCCATAAGACTGCTACCGCTTACACATAGACTGGTACCCACACACATAGCATGCTCACACATTCATACTGACGCCCCCCCCCCCCCACCCACCCACCCACACACACACACACACACACAAACACTTTCACACTCACCACATACGCTGCTGCTACAGCTCAGTCTATTATCTATCCTGTTGCCTAGTGAGTTTACCCCTACCTATATGTACATAGCTACCTCAATGACCTCGTACCCCTGCACATCGACACAGTACTGGTACTCCCTGTATATAGCCATGTTATTTTTACTATGTTATGTTATTGTTATTCATTATTTACTGTGTATTTATTCCTCATGTCACTATTTATATTTTATATGTTTTATCTTTAACTCTGCATTGCTGGAAAAGGACCCGTCAGTAAGCATTTCATTGTTAGTCTACACCTGTTGTTTACAAAGCATGTGACAAAATAACATTTCATTTGATTCTACCCTGTCAATGATCAAACGATGACACCTTTGTAAGCCTCAATGACCAAAACAACCCTGGTATAAATTACCATGAGTGAGGAGGTGTGTGGGCATGTTTCATGTGTTCAGGCCCACGTGAGCAGGACGTGTAGAAGCTACAGGAAGTCTGAGTGGCTATGAATAGCGCTTGGTGATGGATTGAATCCACATTGACAGGAAATTGTTTTCTCCCCTAGGCTCAAAGATCCACTCTGCTCTCTGTTTTTTTTTAGAAAGAAAATACCCTGCTTGCCCAACTACTGATTTCTGGGAAAACAAACTTTTTTGCTGAGTTTGCACGCTCAAAATCACAGTCTGAAACGGTCCATGTTCAAGAGTTTTTGATTGTTAAATCAAGATAGCTCGGCATTGACTTTCATGTTTGTGGAGGTAATGTTTTGGGGGGAATTTTATACGGTAAACAGAACACTGAATAAGGAGTACTCCTCTATGTGATGTATTTGACACTAACATAAAAATCCCTGAATATCATGCACTATAGGTCATAATAGCACATACTATTCCTACATAAAAGCATTGGTGTAACCTACATGTAATGTACTTTGAATCAAGAAGAACAATCCCTTTATATCAAGAGGAAAACCATATCAACGGTTTCATTTGAGGGCTGATATTTTCAACAATGTACATGACATGAATACAGTGAAGGGGAAAAGTACTGTATTTCCAAATAAGAATATACTTCACATGATGTGAGTCTGTGTTGAAGCCTTCAAGCCCAATATTTATTTGCTGTTAGGACCTTAAACTCAATTGTGCCATTACATAACTTGAATAACAAAAGATAGATTCAGGGGGACATGCAATTTGCAGGTTCACAAAGCTGACACTCTGCCCAGACCAACGGTTGCCCTAGAAAAAGAGGAAGACACTGAACTGGTTGGTCATGGCCAGAGACCTCCCTGGTGCTTTGGGACAAGCTCTGCAGTTTATACTGATAAGTAAATATCAGAACAGAATACTGATGTATTCAAAAGAGAAATAATTATATTACTAGTTATAAGTTCTGTTTGTTTTGTTCATTTGTGTAGGCCTAAGGCTAAACCATATAACAACAATCTTTATTCAAAGTATTTATGTGTTCAATGTAGACCTATGTTTGTTTTACTCAGTGATTTATGAAACTTCCAGTTAGTAGGTCAAATTTCCCATCAGTTTACAACCTTTACAAACACGTGTTCATTGTTAAGTGTTTCTTGTTTTCTATTGGTTGAGATTATTGGTGGCTAATTGACAGGTGTTTTTACTGCGCTAAATAGCTCATTTTAAATAGAGCTGTGTTGTTTACACAGGCAGCACAATTCTGATATTTTGCCAAATTATTGGCAAAAGAGCAGATCTGATTAGTCAAAAGACCAATTAGTGCAAAAACGCTCAGAATTGAGTTGCCTGTGAAAATGCAGCATTCTTGTGCCCGTTTTGTGTTCTGTTTCATGTATTTTAACCTGAGTGTTCCCTGGGTGTGTTTTCAGCTACCAATGGTTTGGAGTTATGTATGGTTTAACTTTCTCTGCAGTTTTTAAATACATCTAAAATAAAACGAATAACTTCATTCTGATTCATTATTTGAAGCGTTTTGATGTGGTATGACATGCTGCCTGTAACTGGAGTCACGTAGCATTTCTTGTCGATCTTATTTTGAGAGATTTAGACCTTGCGTAAAGTTGCGCAAAATACGCCAACTGAAGCGCATTTTACGGTCGAATGTAAACACCACGGTTCTCTCGCTCCTCCCTCCCTCCCTCCCTCCCTCCCATCCCCCAATGCCCTCCACTCCCTCTTCATAGAACCTCATAAGTGATCAACTCCGGGACTGAAAATGGCGACGGCGGGGAGCCGGACCTCGTCGTCGGGAATATATGAGTCGAATAACAGCACAAACGTTGAAAGCGGTCTTCAAGGAAATACAAGCACCCCTAGTCTTCCAAGCAGTCACGGTAAGACGAAGAGCAGTACCGGGGAAAACTCACAATGGAGACGTAAAGATCTACGCAAAGTCCGAAGTGTGGATCTGGATAAACCTGAGTCGCTGCTCCTATCTCCTGAGACTGGGACGGCTCCGATATCTGCGCAGCTTCACTTCTTGTCCATTTCCTCGCCTGGTGCGGTCCAGGCTACTTTATTACAGAAAACTCACCACATTCAGCAGAGCAACTCACTAACTGATCACCCTCTCTCGGATAAAACGACTAATAGTTTGTCTACAGCCGCTCAGGAATTGTTGAAAAGTTCTTTGAAAAACAGCAGCGACCATCTCAGTCCGGATAATGGTGCAACCGTAACTTCAGAAGTTAATACTACACAAAATAGGTAAGCTGTACATACAGGACTGACTCTCAGTGCATGGATTGTTTGATCATCGTTCTACTTTTTATCTTGTTGGTTGGATTCTGTCAGTTGCAGACGTAGCTAGTTACTTTGATGCACAGTTTCATATTAATTTGTGAGATTTCCTCATCTTGGCGCACGTTTCTATCAGTTTTTGAAACTTGCAATAGCGATTTATGAAATGCAAGTGCGTGTTTACTGTAAACATTGTTTTTATGACAATAAAACTTTTTTTTTTTTATTGGTTTATAAATAATTAATTAATAATGGTTATGGGTCTTATGTAGGCTTTTTTTCAAAAGCGTAGGTCAACATTTCAAAGACCAGAGAATTCAAGGTCAGTAATTGTCCAACTTGTATCATGTTATTTGTCACATGCTCCGAATACAACAGGTGTACCTTACCGTGGAATACTTACAAGCCCTCCTGTAGAAGGACCATTTGTGTAGGCTATGTGTCATTTGGAAGTAGAGGCAAAGTGTCTATTTACAGATGTGCCACGGTCAGCAGCACTAGGTTGCACTACCAATAGGTTTTCTGAGAGTAAGAAATGTAAATGATCACGTTACACATAGAAAAACATATGTGAAAAGCAGCTAATATTTTAACGGAATTGTTTTTATTATTAAAAAGTTGACGGTGAAAGACATTCTGTGTGACCTCAGATGTACAGTAGGTCAAGTGCTTCAAGCAGGTATCCCAATTCTGCTGTTTTTCCATTTTATAGAACATCCTTTGTTATGCAATGTTCTACAATTCAAATGAATTTGTTGTCGTGTGTACTGTGATCACACACAGTTATGTAATGGTTGCTATTAAAAATCAGCCAACTTCAATATATTTCCTTTTGTGAGTAGTGTTTAACAATCAACATCTAGTGTCCATTATTTTTATTTAACCTTTATTTAACTAGGCAAGTCAGTTAATAACAAATTATTGTTTACAACGACGGCCTACCGGGAAACAGTGGGTTAACTGTCTTGTTCAGGGGCAGAAGGACAGATTTTTACCTTGTCAGCTCAGGGATTCAATCCACCAACCTTTCGGTTACTAGTCCAACACTCTAACCACTAGGCTACCTGCTGGTTACTAGTCCAACACTCTAACCACTAGGCTACCTGCTGGTTACTAGTCCAACACTCTAACCACTAGGCTACCTGCTGGTTACTAGTCCAACACTCTAACCACTAGGCTACCTGCTGGTTACTGGCCCAACACTCTAACCACTAGGCTACCTGCTGGTTACTGGCCCAACACTCTAGCCACTAGGCTACCTGCTGGTTACTGGCCCAACGCTCTAACCACTAGGCTACCTGCTGGTTACTGGCCCAATGCTCTAACCACTAGGCTACCTGCTGGTTACTGGCCCAACGCTCTAACCACTAGGCTACCTGCTGGTTACTGGCCCAACGCTCTAACCACTAGGCTACCTGCTGGTTACTGGCCCAACGCTCTAACCACTAGGCTACCTGCTGGTTACTAGTCCAACACTCTAACCACTAGGCTACCTGCTGGTTACTAGTCCAACACTAACCACTAGGCTACCTGGTTCAAGGTGGGGTGGGTATTCTCCTAAACTAAGATGGAATTGTTTTAAGATGGTCATACCATGGATCATTTAGCTATTTGATTTATCATTTTAGGACCCCTGTAAGTATCAAACAAAATATTTTAAAACGCTTTTGATAAAATATTTAATTTGGCCTTTACTGCTATAGCCCATAGAAAAGCATTGAATAACACAGTCATAAATGGTGAAACAGACACTCATAAGGTTTTCAAGTGTCTGTCCTATGTCTAGGAGATATAAGAAATCTCAGCAAAAATATTTGTTTTTTGGACACATATTTAACCACCATTGTGTTCGTGAGAGTCTTCCCTTTCCATAGTGGAGTCCTATTAGTTTGTAGCCCAAACGGTTCGGACGCTACAGACAGAAGTTGGCACATTGGCGGTACCGACTTCAGATGGGTTGTAGAGCAGAACGGAGGACACCATCGTGGTGGTCATCGTTAGTAGGCCAAACCATTCAGATGTTACAGACATTTTTGTGAGAACAATTCTGGTGATGTCCCCTGGTCTGACAAACAGCACTGTTAAAACTAGCAGATTTTGATGGGGATTTTTGTATTATGTTAAATAGATTGCTGCACGGGTGCGTCAATAGACTCTTAAGGATTCATGATTGACAGGTGTATTGACAGGCAGCCCAATTCTGATATTTTCACATCAGCTCTTTTTCAGAGCTGAACTGATTGGTCAAAAGACCTATTACTGAAAACATTTTTTTATCAGACTTCCTTTCTCAACACAGCCATATAGCGCAAAGATCAGCCCAGGATGAATGACAGCTTTTTAGAAAGGAAAGATTGTGAGATGAGAATTTGTTGCAACATGAGACGTTGGCTTTTGGAACGGTACAGATAATGAAAGATGAATAGGATGTTGAAAGCTAAAGAAATGGATGGAAAGAGAGCTGGATTCTATTGTGGTGTTCCTTGTCCGGGATAATGGGCTAAGGCAAACCGTCAGTATCCCCTCACCGCACAAAGGTAAAATTCCAACAAACTGAACTCCACTGTTGGACCTCGGAGGCCCAAGCCCTTTTCTGCACACAATAGTTTCCTGGTTGAACTTTAGTCCTCTCTCTACTGATCATTGGGCCAATGAAATATAGAGACAATAATGAATGTTAAGTATATATTATACCCTTTTTTTTTCATTTAGTAGAGCAAGACATCACAAGCCAAACCCATAATTGGCATATTTTATTTAGTGAGGCATCATCATTGTGTCACTGGCTTGCAGGGACTTGCATTACAGAAAGCATACAAGTAAACACAATCCCATATCAGATATTGTATTACACTTAAAAACTGATGAATGCTAAAGAAGTTGAGTGAAATATCTTAGTCATGAGTTTGTCAGAGTTTACATAGATATGTACTACATGACCAAAAGTGTGTGGACATCTGCTCATCGAACATCTCATTCCAAAATCATGGGCATTAATATGAAGTTGGTTCCCCTTAGCTGCTATAACAGCCTCCACTCTTCTGGGAAGGCTTTCCACTAGATGTTGGAACATTGCTGCGGGAACTTGCTTCCATACAGCCACAAGAGCAATAGTGAGGTCGAGCACTGATGTTGGGCGATTAGGCCTGGCTCGCAGTCGGCATTCCAATTCATCCCAAAGGTGTTCGATGGGCTCTGTGCAGGCCAGTCAAGTTCTTCCCCCCCGATCTCGACAAACCATTTCTGTATGGACCTCGCTTTGTGCACGGGGACATTGTCATGCTGAAACAGGAAAGGGCGTTCCCCAAACTGTTGCCACAAAGTTGGAAGCACAGAATCGTCTAGAATGTCATTGTATGCTGTAGCGTTTTAGATTTCCCTCCACTGGAACTAAGGGGCCTAGCCCGAACCATGAAAAACAGCCCCAGACCAATATTCCTTCTCCACCAAACTTTACACTTGGCACAATGCATTGCGGCAAGTAGCATTCTCTTGGCATCCGCCAAACCCAGATTAGTCTGTCGAACTCGGCAATGGAAACCCATTTCATGAAGCTCCTGACAAACAGTTATTGTGCTGACGTTGCTTCCAGAGGCAGTTTGGAACTCGGTAGTGAGTGTTGCAACTGAGGACAGACGATTTTTCGGCAGTTCTGTGAGCTTGTGTGGCCTACTACTTCGCGGCTGAGTCGTTGTTGCTCCTAGACGTTTCCACTTCACAATAACAGCGCTTACAGTTGACCGGGGCAGCTCTAGCAGGGCAGAAATTTGACTAACTGACTTGCTGGAAAAGTGCCATCCTATGACGGTGCCACATTGAAAGTCACTGAGCTCTTCAGTAAGGCCATTCTACTGCCAATATTTGTCTATAGAGATTGCATAGATGTGTGTTCGATTTTTATACACCTGTCAGCAACAGGTGTGGCGGAAATAGCTGAATCCACTAATTTGAAGGAGTGTCCACATACTTTTGTGTATATTGTGTAGTTTCAATATTAGCCATAATTAGGCTAATGCTCAGGCAAATGCCTTTTAGGCTTCCACATCCTATTGAAATGCTCTAGCTGGACACGTTGCGTGCTTTCAAAGACGGCTGGTGTGTTGTACTCCACCCCAGCACTCACATATTGTAGAAGCCACATCGTGATTTTGAGTCGGATAAAGCGAAACGCCTCGGTTTGCATCAGCAAACTGTATCACTCACATGTTGCATCAGGAATATTAAAGAGGGTCATTGAGTTTTGTGGAGCTATTCTTAGCTGTTTTGTCCTCTCTGAACAACCCTTGCTGGTAGAAGATGAGCCATCCGACAGGTGTTGCCGACGTTTCAAAAAGCAGGTGTGTTAAGTCAGAACCTCGTTGACTACTCGTAAACTACAGTTGTTTTACTGACGAGAGATCAAAAGAGAATTTAGTCAAACGTCTCTTTCTCCTCTGGCTGACACGGTTTCTTAGGATTTAAATAATTCTTCCCTTGCTATCTACAGTGACGGTTACACATTAAGGTCAGATGTTTCTTTGAACTCTATTTGTATGCTTCACACTAACTACAGGGAAGACTCGATTGGGCACACTGAATGTCTCATGTCTCGCAAGGTCCCTTATTTAAAGATGCACTATGCAGAAATCGCTCCTCCATTTCCTGGTTGCAAAAATTCTAATAGTTCACTTAATTTCAGTTTGTGACAAAACCAAGTAATATTTAGTGTAGAGTGGTTTAGATGGTACAATGACTGAAATATATGTTCCATAACCCAAAATATTGTTTTCAGCTGTTTGAAGCTGGTGTACAAAACTGAAAGTAAAGACGCAAAAACAAAACTTAAGAACGGGAAGCATAGAAATAGTGCACATAGGTATGTTCTATCACTTCTTAGACTTGCTTTCAATGAGAATGAAAGATCTATAACTCAAATTTCTATGTGAATTTTGGTCGGGTCGGCCAAAAAGTTCCATATTGCAGCATTAATTCATAGAGGCCTAATCAAAGTTAGTATCTGAGGGAGATGATATAATGGTAGGTGCGATACAGTATGTGGCCTACCTTTTTTTGGAGAAGTTTCATGGCTTCACCGTGTATGTTGTATTATTTATCCAGTTGGTGCCCTACATATCCTGTCTACATTGTGAGGTTGAGGTCTAATGGAGGAGAGAAGCTATCACTTGCACTGCCTAGGGCCAGAACACCCCCCAACCACGTCCTCAGCAGGTCACTCAAGCAAGAAAAGCTGCACCTCCGTTGGCTTTTCGTCCATATTTTCTCAGCTTGGCCATTTTAAGTTATTGGAGCTCTTGCTTGGCTCTGTGGTATGTTTACAATGAAACTGGACACAATTCACCAGGGCCTTAACCTCAACTGACCAGTTGGCACTTGAAAGGCTGATGGTAGTGGAACCTGACTATTGTGCTTTTTGCTTCTGAAGGGCAGAAGTTTCCTTTGGAAAAGAAGAAGCTGGTATGTGGCCAATGGGTGTTCCCTACCCACGGGGTCGCAATTAATTTGTTTGCATTTCCAGCGGATGTGGCAGGAGTTCTGACGTTGTGGTTTACAGTAGACCGACAGTCTGATGCAGGATAAGATATGGCCCCCCTGGAAAAGTGTATGCCCTACCATCATGTGTCCAGGCACTCTGCGTTGCGTCGTGCTTAAGGACTGAAATATACCACGGCTGTCATCCAGTCAGCATTCAGGGCTCGACTAACCCAGTTTATAAAGTAGCCTATATCTTGTACTGTAGTTGTCGTTTTGATTAGTGTTTGTACACCTCGTTTAAACTCCTCATAAACTTGGCTGGTAGCTTGTATTCTTAACTGCACAAAACTCCTTGCTATTATCGTCAGTCTCATCAGACCAGAGGTAATTTGTGAAGCACACTTCCTTTGGACTACACCCCTTCCAAAAATCACTAAGTAGACATTTCTGTAGAAAAAAAAGAGCTGGAAAATCCCCTCTCTGTGCACATTGCTTAGGATCCATAATTGAGAGTTTCCTGAAGTAATTTCATCTCACATTTTATTTAGTTGATGCTGTTCCGGGCTTAGGTTTCAAACACAGCTTGACTTAATTGTCTTGAGGTGGCGATGTTGAAGAGTTCAAGAAATATTTGGGTTTAAGTCATGTTTGTCTTCAGTGGTTTTCAGCCTGGGGGGGCATCATGTCATTAACATCTTGTTATCCTGTCATCATGATAGAATGAGTCATCATGACTCCAACACTGGGATGGTCACTGAACAGCTGGGGGGAGCGGCTGTTTTGGAGTCAGATTAGTATCTGGTTAACATCTGGATGCCCAATGACTCCATGGGTGAAGTAGAGGGAAAGCCTATGTAGTACAAACCCCATGGCCCTTCAAAGAGTATGACCTCACATCATCTCAAACACTAACTGGGGATGTCAGTATAGTCATATGGAAAAATGACACCAGCATGGGTGTGATTTCTAGAAAGAGCTGCAAATGTTCACTTCAGACTGTTAACCTATACAGAAAGTCCAGGACCATGGGTAAGGTCAATGCTCATCAACCAAAGTTCTAGATGGGGCTGGGACGGTACCAGTGTTGTGATATGTTATCCATGTCAAAAATGAAAACACGAAACAGATCCAGCTCTTTAGTCCGTTTAAAAACCTGCTGTATGTAAAATAGTGTGTTTATAGCTTGGAAAATAAATACATATGACTCTGGATAACAACACAATGTTTGTTTCCAACATCAGGACTGTTTTCATAAAGAAGTTACATCCGTTTCATGTTTTGTTTCCTTGCCGCGATACTAAGGAGTATGGCGGTACTGGTGTCGTCCCGGCACTAGTTCTGGATCTTCCAAAGTCATGAAACGTTGTGGAGAGTGGTCCTACGGCTCAGTTTCTTATGGATCATATGTTGTTAACGTCAGCTCCTTTTGACATTGAGGGGAGAAGAGACCAGACCAGAGGATCTTCTCTGTATGCGCTTACTGTCCAGTGTTTAATGCAGGGTCGGCAAAGTAGCGTTTGAGTGTAAAATGCGACACTTTACTTCCCGAGGAAAGTACGGAGTCAAGGGGAGCCACCGATCTCCTCCCACCGAATCACATGACTAGTGCTGAGTGCTTTGATCTGGTCATCCAGAACTGGTTTGACCGCAGCCCCTATGTCCACTGCCAACTCCACCATCAAGGTATGTTAAAAGGCGCTATGTTTATGTTTTGTGGAGGAGATGGCCGCAGACAGATCGGTTTTCAATGACTCAGCGTAGCTTTCAACATTTTTCGTTTTCACTGAATCATTTTAATCCAAGGATTGGGATTTTCCAGACTGAGAATTTTTTTGCAGAGATGATTAGTTTTACTAGTATTTCTTTGACAGATATTCACATTCAATATATTGCCTTGTTTATACTTCTTCTAGTATCTAGAGGGAAACACGTCTGTTTTTCAGGGTTTTATTCAGAGCTGTTCTAATCTCTACGTTTTATAGTTATGGACGTGACGTTTTTAATCACACAAACAACGCAACTTTGAGTAGGACACTGAAAAGTAGCTCTCACTGTTATCCATTCCATAAAACTCCTGGCGAAGGTTCAAGACTTGCCTGGCTAAATGCAAAGATTTTATAAAGGTAACATGGCAATGTTTATAACGAGCAGTTACTTCAAGACTGGAGCAGCCCGACGCATCTGAAATGTGCTGTTGCTAGGCAGACCAGGGGCTGGAATGCTCTCAAATTCTATTCTTCACATGGGGGGGTCAGAAGCCAGCTTTTGTCCTTCTCCACTCTCCAACTCGTTCTGAAAAAGCCTAATGCTATTTGTGATAATTGGTATATGATTTAAGACAGGGGAGCCCATACTATTGTGTTCACAGAAAACACATGTCTCATGCTCGACGTGTGCTACAGCATCAGCGACGATTGCTGGATAATGTTTGACTGGTTTTGGAACAGAAGGGGTGTTCTTGGAAGCCCATGTTAATGTATCATCTTTTAAATGGATTTGGGGGCAAAAGCCATTAAAACAAAAGCCAATCTTTTAACCAAGACCTTACCTGGTAGCCGTTGGGTTTCCGATGGTAATGTGTTGTTGAGAGAGAGAGAGAGGGGCCTAGTTGTAGGTCTGTTTTCTATGGCCCTGCCCCAGTGGGTTGTGGGTTGGCCCTGGACTCCAGAGGGTTGGAGGCTGGGTTTGACTGTTTTGTCTAACCAGCCTGCCTGGGCCTCTCCACGTTCACCAGAACTGGCTGTTTAAAGCCCGGGGTTAGCTCAACACTCAGAGCTGGAGGCCACTAACAAAAGGCCCGGATATTTCCATCCCCATTAGGCGTGTGAGCAGACCTAGGGGTCCCCTCCCAGATTCTGTTTAGTTAGCAGCAGGACGAGGCAAGCTGGAGATTACATGTGAAAAGTAAACACATGGGTCCCTGTCTAATCAGGGCCAGATTACCAGTTAAAACAACGGGTCTCCTGCAGGCCCTCCGTATATGCATGCAACACATAGCCAACATACACACAGACATCGACGTGTACACACACACACACACACACTTTCACATGACGTGTTCTGAAAACAGACCTCCAAAAATCATACGTTGCTAACACTACTTCAAAGTTGAAGCAGCAAGTAATTAGGAGTATGATATACACTGAACAAAAATATAAACGCAACATGTAAAGTATTGGTTTCATGAACTGAAATAAAGGTCCCAGAAATTGTCCATATGCACAAACCTTATTTCTCAAATTTTGTGCACAAATTTGTTTACATCCCTGTTAGTGAGAATTTTCTCCTTTGCCAAGATAATCCATCCACCTCACAGGTGTGGCATATCAAGAAGCTGATTAAACAGCATGATCATTAAACAGATGCACCTTGTGCTGGGGATAAAGGCCACTCTAAAATGTGCAGTTTTGTCACACCACACAATGCCACAGATGTCTCAAGTTTTGAGGGAGTGTGCAACTGGCATGGTGACTGCAGGAATGTCCACCAGAGCTGTTGCCAGAGAATTTGTTAATTCCTCTACCATAAGAGTATTTCTGTCTGTAATAAAGCTCTTTTGTATGGAAAAACTCATTCTGATTGGCTAGATTAGGGCCTAATTTATTTATTTCAATAGACTGATTTTCTTCTATGAGCTGTAACTCTGTAAAGTCGTTGAAATTGTTGCATGATGCGTTATATTTTTGTTCAGTATATTATTGGAATGTTCTAGAGGCTTATGGGGGGTGAGAAGGGCTATCTTGAATGCTGATAAAGAATGCATGGCTTGTAGTTTTGGTAGAATATTTTCCAGAAGGTGGGGTCAAGGACAGCTAAATATTGACCAGTGCCTCTGACGATTAGCTGCCAAGCTCCTAACAACATTCTGTTCATGTATTGCTCCACTCCTTTCTTCTGCTGATGTGTTAATGTATAGTGGCAGAGAAACAAACAAGTTGTGCACTCTCTGTTCCTCCCAAAGCAGTTTATATGTCCATTTATGCATCGTATGAGGACCTTGCTTTGAATTTGCTGTGTTAAAATAACGTCCCCTGGCTGGCATGTTCAGCTCGGGCGGCCCTCCCATTTGTTACAGTCAAAGCTGTTTTTGGAAGGGCTTAGAAATGTTTACTTAGCCACGCCTTTCTTCCACCGTGCGTTCATCCGGGCAGCTGCCTTGGCCTCCACACACTCGCCCAGGGTCACTGTTCCACACTTGTTTTCCTTTTTTGTCTTTCTTTGTGCTTTTCAGGTCAAGTTGTTTTTGTTTCAAGCCATGTTTCCTCAAGCAGCTGAAAACGCTGGCTTGTGCCTGGCTGAATGCAGCCGTATTCACCTTTTTGCCTTCATCGGAGTATCCCTGCCCTTCGACCACAGCCATGTTAGCACTTTTATTCAACTATCCACGAGCCAGTTCGAATGAGTCTCGGAAGAGATTACGTCAGTGGAGGCTGCTGTGGGGGAGGACGGCTCCTAATAATGGTTGGAACTGAGCGAATGGACTGGCATCAAACATGGAAACCATGTGTTTGGTGCATTTGATACCATTCCACAGATTTCGCTCCAGCCATTACCATGTGCCTGTTCTCCCCAATTAAGGTGTCACCAACCTCCTATGGACTACAGGTGTTGTCGGAGGCTCTTGTTAGCAAGATGCTAGCTTGACAGTCAGGAGCCTGGCTGAGCCCCGGGACAGTCAGGAGCCTGGCTGAGCCCCGGGACAGTCAGGAGCCTGGCTGAGCCCCGGGACAGTCAGGAGCCTGGCTGAGCCCCGGGACAGTCAGCCCCACAGCTTTCGTTCAACATGCTGATCTGACTTCACTAATATGATTTGTTTGCTCTATTTTAATGTCTGGTGTCTCGGACTTAAAGTTGTGGCTGTGCCAAAGCTCACCTTTCCTGGAACTAGCTGTCAAAATGCCGACGCTGAAAGCGACGTCCAACTGATATTTTGCAATGGTGTTCTTAGTTAGGCCGAAGGGCTATTTGATCACTGAATAAAAATACTTCAGCGCCATGTATCTATAAAAGTATGAGCTAAATGTGATTGCATGAAAATATCCAAGGCAGGAATAGCCAGATGCACTTTCTAATGTCCTAGATGTAGCCAAGAAAACGTAATGGATGGAGAGAACTAGGCAGTTCTACTACAGTGCCAACTTTGCATATTTCTCACGTGCGCGCTCTCTCTGTCTCTCTGTCTCTCTGTCTCTCTGTCTCTCTGTCTCTCTGTCTCTCTGTCTCTCTGTCTCTCTGTCTCTCTGTCGCGTGCGTGTGCTCTCTCCTTCACTCCCTACCTGTCAGTGGTGCACAGGGAGAGGCCATGCATGTGATTCTCTGGGCAGATTTGGCCCAGATTTTCCCATGACTCGAGTCGCTTTCACATGTGACTGGGGAGGGCCCGCTGAAACCCTGTGAAATGCTCTGCTGCTGTTGCCTCTGCTGCTGTTGCTCACAGTGGGGACGGATGAGTAGAGCAAGAGAGAACGTAAGAAATAGGGATATTTAGAGGGTGGGGGGGTGCAGACCCCTGCACCCTTGACCTGAGAGGGGCTCCCATGGGCTTCTGGCTTTTTGTGTTTTAGAATTTTTTTTTTTTAAATTATAGGGAGAGGTGCTTTCATTGTGTGCCCACTATGGGCCATGTGGTTCATCGTGTGCCCACTATGGGCCATGTGGTTCATCGTGTGCCCCAACTATGGGCCATGTGGTTCATCGTGTGCCCCTACTATGGGCCATGTGGTTCATCGTGTGCCCCTACTATGGGCCATGTGGTTCATCGTGTGCCCCTACTACGGGCCATGTGGTTCATCGTGTGCCCCTACTACGGGCCATGTGGTTCATCGTGTGCCCCTACTACGGGCCATGTGGTTCATCGTGTGCCCCTACTACGGGCCATGTGGTTCATCGTGTGCCCCTACTACGGGCCATGTGGTTCATCGTGTGCCCCTACTATGGGCCATGTGGTTCATCGTGTGCCCCTACTATGGGCCATGTGGTTCATCGTGTGCCCCTACTATGGGCCATGTGGTTCATCGTGTGCCCCTACTATGGGCCATGTGGTTCATCGTGTGGTCCATGTGATTCATCGTGTACCCCCCCCCCACCAGGCAAAGTCATGGACAGTTCATGAACTATATTCTACAGACTCCCATGCTAGGTACACTGCTGTCCATCTCCAGCCTAAGAGTACTCTAACTGTAATATCCTGGGCAACAGGGTCCTGGGCAACAGGAACAGTGTCCTAGAGAGCAATGCCGGGGCTGGGAACGGCATGCTGAGACTGATACTACCACACTTGGATGTGAAGATTGTAAACGGTCGACACATGGGCTGTTTTTACGGTATGAGCAATGTGTCATTTTGAGTTGGACTGGAAATGCTCTTCTGCAAACTGTATAAACCTGATATAACGGCTGGCCAGATGGCTGGAGAGTTACGGTCAAAGTCGGACCATTAAACACAAAAGTCCAATAAGAAAACGGCAATAAAAACTCCTTTGATATTCGCAGAACACTGCATGTGTTTTTACGAACTTTGTTCCACTTGTGTCTGGTGAAAATATTGATTAACTTGGGGAAATCACCTGTGTCTGCTAAGTTTCCACTCTACTCTGAGACAGCAGAGTGAATATTTAACACCTGCCTTGTTTGCAGGACAGATTGGTAAGATTATCTGTCTACTTTAACTCCAGTGGGAAAGGGGATACCTAGTCAGTTGTACAACCGAAATGTGTCTTCCTCATTTAACCCAACCCCTCTGAATCAGAGAGGTGCGGGGGGGTGCCTTAATCGACGTCCACGTCGTCGGCGCCCGGAGACTCACGGCAGAGGAAGCTATGATGCTTCTCATAAACCCAAGGTATATTTAAAGACATGTTTTGTTTGTGAAAATAACACACCAATACATAAATACATTGTTTTAGAACACTTTGGCCCCCAGCACAGGTTTCTATGGTGGTTGTGTTTATCTTTGTCTAGAATGTTCCGGAGACCTTGAGATTGGCGTCTTTTAGCATCAGAGAAGTGACATCAGTTGAGAGAACTGATGATGTCATGGCTCATAGTTGTCAGATGCTTGGGTTTCTGTGTATTCTATGTCATCAGGAGACTCATTGAATGATTTTCCAGGGAATGGCTACTTTTCATAGTTCCTCTCTTCGCGTCTGCCGTAGGAATGTGTTCTATACCTGCGTTTGACAAGTGCGTTGTGATTGGCCAAGCCACGGTTGAAAAGGGAGAGCGATATTAAGCTCACCGCTCCTCCTAAAACCAGTGTTCATCCTGCCTCGCCGCTCCTCCTAAAACCAGTGTTCATCCTGCCTCGCCGCTCCTCCTAAAACCAGTGTTCATCCTGCCTCGCCGCTCCTCCTAAAACCAGTGTTCATCCTGCCTCGCCGCTCCTCCTAAAAGCAGTGTTCATCCCGCCTCATGATTCCCCCTTTTCTCCTCCTCCCCGGAGGCCATGCTCCACTTCCAGCACGTTGGCCAGTGGGACATTAATGGAGTGTCTGCTCGTTGGGGCACTGACGCTGGGGGGAAAGAGAGCCCTGGGGGCGGGGACACCTCATCCACATCAATTCTCCCCAAGCCTTTTCAGCTCCGTGATGATTCATGCTGCAGAAGTTAAGCATTTTTTTTTTCTCTCTGGAAAAGTTGTCTTTTTTTGTTGAACCATTGAAAGTAGTCTGGTTTGTGATGAGGATGTGGTGTGTGAATGAGAGGCACCAGCAGTACTATTGGCCTGGTTTGTGGCTTGATAAGAGGGCTCCTGGGAGAGGTTAATGGGGCTTCCCCTGCTCAGAGAGGGAAGGTGGGGAGATGGTGGGGTCCTGACCTCCTCCATATACCCCCATCACAGTGGGGGCCAAGCGCTCTGAATAACTCTGGGTGGGAGGAATTTCTCTGCATTCCATCTACATTCCATAGCCAAGCAGTGGGCACTGAACTAAATGACACGCACACACATTGCTCACACACATGCACACAACGCTCCCACTTGCCATCAGCAACCGCTATAGTGGTATGAAACAAACTGATTGTGTAGCTACTTTTGTGACTTTAAATTGTTTATCAGACATATATAGCAGGCGAGACCATAGCATATTGCCTCTACTAGCACCAGGCCTATATTCAGCACCAGGCCTATATTCAGCACCAGGCCTATATTCAGCACCAGGCCTATATTCAGCACCAGGCCTATATTCAGCACTAGGCCTATATTCAGCACCAGACCTATATTTAGAAGCTGGTTGCACTAAAACGAAGGCTTCAGATGACCTGCAAAAAAAGCTCTCTATTCAGACATGGCCTGTTTTGGAAGGCATCTGGTAAGATTCATCTGAATGAGTAGACTCAAGCAGGATGCCATTAGAGGTCAAGAAAATGTTATGGTAATGCAGGAAGACTGGTTTAAACGAGTCTTCCTCATAGGCCAAAATTCTAAAGTGGAGAATGTGAATCCCGGATGCGTTAAGTCAGTCAGCGGCCTACATCGTATGTGATCATCACACGTTATTATGAACTAGATAGACATTTCAAAGTCAGGGCGTCCCAACTTTAGTCCAACGTTTGATGGATTTCTACTCTTTTATATGTTTAAAATAAAAGCTAGAGAACTTCGCTACCAAAATGTTAGCAAACAAACTTAATTGCTATTAAATGGGTAGACCTGCCATTGTTCAAAACGTAATTGGTATAAACTCTCAACTGTGAATTGAACATGTTTTCTTGTCCAATGACGCGATACTGAAGTTTTCCTTCTAGGGATGCTCAATAGCCATAAACTATTTCCCAGAAATGACCTTATTGGACAGAGGCACACCTCCCAAAAGGGCGCTCTGAATGGTACACCAGAGTCCAGTTTCCTGTGTTGCATAACATTCGTCATGAACTTTTATCTCTTACATGGTGACCCAGTTATCCTCCAATCAGGAATGGGATTTGGACCTAAACCTCTTCAGGCAAGCAAACCAAACAGCAGGTTGGAGAGGGACAAAGCGAGAGTCTGTGCAGATGTCCTGCCACACAGGTCCCGTGTAACTCAGTTGGTAGAGCATGGCGCCAGGGTTGCGGGTTCAATTCCCACGGGGGGACCAGTACGAAAATGTATGCACTCATTACTGTAAGTTGCTCTGGATAAGAGTGCCTGCTAAATTACTCCAATGTTAAATGTAATGTCCAACATCTTTATGGTTAGGGTCTTCGTAAGTGGTGGCTGTGTTTTGTTACCTCTTTAGAAACAAAAAATCAACTCGTGACTACCAATAGTATTTCTAAAAAAAAAAAAAAAAAAACCTCACAGGCAGAGAAAGCTGATTTCCTCTTTTTATCGGGCTGCTATTGAGTCCCTGATTCATCTTTCCTCTTCCTTTCTTACCAACCCTTTTATCTGAATTGACAGGGGTGGAGGTGGATGGTTTCAAACTGTCAACTTGCGAAATACATATTTTCTAAATCTTGCGAAATGTCCCATGTCGTGCCATTGTTCCCCCCCCTCGCCTGCCCACATGATCTGAAACCGGAATGGGGAACTTCTCCTCTTGGTGGACCAGTTTCGGTCTGTCCGGCACATGTGGCGGATATCTGCTCGGAATCTAATTTCTACTCTCTCCGACCATAAGCTGCTGGTTTGTTTGCTTGCCTGAGATGAAGTTCACATCAAAGATACAAACTTCAACACAACTTGTGAAGTGTTCCTTCAGCTCAGGTTTATTACAGTGGATGATAGATTCTCATGTTCGATAAGGTCAGGTGAGCCGTTTTTGCTTGTGTTGGAATGAATACGATTGATAGGGCTTACTTTTCCCCTCCCATTTTTCTTTTCAATCAATATGTCAACGAGGTTGTTCCCTGGCCCTCTTGTTTCCCTAGAGAAAGTGATGGATACCCCCCCTTCCCCCCCACACAGTCCCAGGCAGCTCTAGATGGAGGGGAGTGTGTCAGCACTGGGCAGGCTACCTGATGCTGAAGCGAACATTCAGTGTAGGGCGGGGGCAATACCAGTATCGCCATACTCGTTAGTATCGTGGCAAGGAAACAAAACATGAAGCGGATTTGACTTCTTTAGGAAAACATCCCTAATGTTGGAAACAAATATAATTTATGTTTTCATCAAAATTCACATTTATTTTCTGTAGCACACAATATTTAACATTCAGCAGGGGTTTAAAGGACCAAAGAGGGTAGTCTGCTTCATGTTATCATTTTTGCCATGGAAAAACTATTGCGGTACTGGTATTGTCACAGCCCTAATTCAGTGCAGCAGAATTCCCCCCTCAATGTTTTTCAGTGGGTACGGTCTACTCTCCGGCCCCATGGTTCTATTGGGAGTACTGCAGCACTTGGTCAAAATAGTTCTTCCATGGCTGGTTCTCTCCGGGGGGAAACATTTGGCAGGATCTTGCTTTGAAACGGCATTAATTTGATTTCTCTGGCTGTTTACAGGCAGCACTTTGAATCAGCATTAATACAACTAAGGGGTTTCAAAGCTGCCAGATTCATCAGTCAAATGGCTTAAATAACATTTAATTTGAAAGTGCTCATTTAAAACGTCATTCCCATTTTATTTGCACTTAAAATGCCTCCGTCAGGTTGCTTAGTCTCATGACTTGGCAAGTTGTGAGGATTGTCTTTCTCACTTCTGTTTCTGCCATCTAACCAGTTCACTTCTGTTGGTTCCTAATAGTAGAACTATTGTCTCAAATCTCTGGTCAACTTTTATTGGTCTGTCGAGGAGATTCCTCCCGGGATTAGTTGACCATCGGTTGCTCGCTCAGGGGGTCTCTCAGTGGGTCCGTGGAGTTAGATCACCAAACTCATGGTCATGATGCAAGCCGGCTGTAATAAGGTTTCAGTTAAGCTACCCCCTTCCCTCCAAGTCACTGGGGGGGCTGAGCCAGAGTTACAGAGATATGGTCCTCACAGCATTAATGATGGATATTAGTTTCATGTCAGCATTAGATTCCACTCACTATTTAGAGGTGCTGAATCTCATTGTGTCATTGATTAATTTTGTTACAGAGAGTCGGATCTTTCCATATGTTAGTCAGAGCAGTTGACCTTTTGTTTTGTCGGTTAGTCACGTGGATATGTTTCTTTCCCTTTTTAAATGTAACCATTTTATTTTGTCAGGCCAAATTCAATTGCTGCCTTTTTTGTATTGCCTGAAAGGTTAGCTATGCTGTGTCTGTTTTTGAAGTTGTTTATGGTTGTTGTTGAGTCTGCTCAGCCTTGTTTTGACCAGCAACACCAGGTTCCGTCTGTCATTATACACTGTAGAGCAGCCCTGGCTCCTCTGTTCCCTCCAGCAGAGGCAGGGACTGTGTGAACCGGTAACCTGAGTTTTTGGGAGCGTTGAAACCCATGAGAAAGGGTGTGTGCCCAGCGAGCTTGGCTGTGTGTGTGTGTGTGTGTGTGACGCAGTCTCTGCTTACGTGGAGGTTTGAAATGAACTCCCAGCCTGCCGGCCCTTCCAGGTCCCACCTGCACAGACCCACAATGCCCCTTTGTTCCCGGCCCACGGCCCTGTGGGATAGCTGTTATTTAAGAGGCGAGGGGACGGCAACACCACTGACTCTTTATTCAGAGGAAAGATGGTAAACTCCTATCTGGTTCCATTGTCAGTGGGGACTGAATAGGCGGCCTCGGTCTCTGCCAGTGGGGACTGAATAGGCGGCCTCGGTCTCTGCCAGTGGGGACTGAATAGGCGGCCTCGGTCTCTGCCAGTGGGGACTGAATAGGCGGCCTCGGTCTCTGCCAGTGGGGACTGAATAGGCGGCCTCGGTCTCTGCCAGTGGGGACTGAATAGGCGGCCTCGGTCTCTGCCAGTGGGGACTGAATAGGCGGCCTCGGTCTCTGCCAGTGGGGACTGAATAGGCGGCCTCGGTCTCTGCCAGTGGGGACTGAATAGGCGGCCTCGGTCTCTGCCAGTGGGGACTGAATAGGCGGCCTCGGTCTCTGCCAGTGGGGACTGAATAGGCGGCCTCGGTCTCTGCCAGTGGGGACTGAATAGGCGGCCTCGGTCTCTGCCAGTGGGGACTGAATAGGCGGCCTCGGCCTCTGCCAGTGGGGACTGAATAGGCGGCCTCGGCCTCTGCCAGTGGGGACTGAATAGGCGTCCTCGGTCTCTGCCAGTGGGGACTGATAGGCGGCCGCTCCAGTTGTTTTTAACTGACTTTCACACTGTGCTCGTTTCACACTATTTTGCAAGGTTTGAGATCTGTAAAAATGGAGTTGGGCTACATTGACTTCTCTTTTCATTTGCTGGCTTGACACAACATGGAGTGTAGCTAGGAACTATGGTGCCCAAATGTGTATGTTTCTTCTCCTTAGCTGAAGGCACTTACGCTATGCTAACGATCACTTATACAGTACAAGGACATTTTGGAGACATGCACTGTGATCATTTTCAAAGAGCATGCCACAGAACAGCATTGCTATCAGAGTTAATCACAGACAGTTTAAACTTTAAGGAAAATCTACTGAGAAGGATGTATATGTAACAACATTTTAAGTTAATTCTCAGAAAATAACTTGTTTTGAGAGTACTCCTAATGAACAACAAGACCTCCCACTAGCCCATAGGAAGCCCACTAGCCCTCCCACTAGCCCATAGGAAGCCCATAGGAAGCCCATAGGAAGCCCATAGGAAGCCCATAGGAAGCCCATAGGAAGCCCATAGGAAGCCCATAGGAAGCCCATAGGAAGCCCACTAGCCCTCCCACTAGCCCTCCCACTAGTCCATAGGAAGCCCACTAGCCTTCCCACTAGCCCATAGGAAGCCCACTAGCCCTCCCACTAGCCCATAGGAAGCCCACTAGCCCTCCCACTAGCCCATAGGAAGCCCATTAGACCTCCCACTAGCCCATAGGAAGCCCACTAGCCCATAGGAAGCCCACTAGCCCTCCCACTAGCCCTCCCACTAGCCCATAGGAAGCCCACTAGCCCTCCCACTAGCCCATAGGAAGCCCACTAGCCCATAGGAAGCCCACTAGCCCTCCCACTAGCCCATAGGAAGCCCACTAGTCCTCCCACTAGCCCATAGGAAGCCCACTAGCCCTCCCACTAGCCCATAGGAAGCCCATTAAACCTCCCACTAGCCCATAGGAAGCCCACTAGCCCATAGGAAGCCCACTAGCTCTCCCACTAGCCCATAGGAAGCCCATAGGAAGCCCACTAGCCCTCCCACTAGTCCATAGGAAGCCCACTAGCCCTCCCACTAGCCCACTAGCCCTCCCACTAGCCCATAGGAAGCCCACTAGCCCTCCCACTAGCCCATAGGAAGCCCACTAGCCCATAGGAAGCCCACTAGCCCTCCCACTAGCCCATAGGAAGCCCACTAGCCCATAGGAAGCCCACTAGCCCTCCCACTAGCCCATAGGAAGCCCACTAGCCCTCCCACTAGCCCATAGGAAGCCCACTAGCCCTCCCACTAGCCCATAGGAAGCCCACTAGCCCTCCCACTAGCCCATAGGAAGCCCACTAGCCCATAGGAAGCCCACTAGCCCTCCCACTAGCCCATAGGAAGCCCACTAGCCCATAGGAAGCCCACTAGCCCTCCCACTAGCCCATAGGAAGCCCACTTGAGACCCCCTCTGTTTGTACCCAACACATCATCCGCAGAGAAAGTCTAAACACATGGTAGTTAAGCTGACACATTAAGTCTTATTTATTTTACCAGGTAAATTGACTGAGAATATATTCTCATTTACAGCAACGACCTGGGGAATAGTTACTGGGGAGAGGACGAAAGAGCCAATTGGAAGCTGGGGATGATTTGGTGTCCATGATGGTATGAGGGCCAGATTGGGAATTTAGCCAGGACACCGGGCTAAACACCTCTACTCTTACAATAAGTGCCATGGGATCTTTAGTGACCACAGAGAGTCAGGACACCCGTTTAACGTCCCATCTGAAAGACGGCACACAACACAGGGCAATGTCCCCAATCGATGTTCCCAATCACATTGTCATTCCACCAACAATTACAAAGCATCAACCCCACATAAACGTTACCCTGTAATGTTGACTTAAACCCCGGTCTACTTCCTACTTGCTACATCTTACGCTTCAAACGGCTCTTAAGTTCTCAGAACAGGAAGACTCCTCTCTTCCTGTTCCCCCAACCAACCCGACCACTTGTTATTGTCGAACTGACAGCGTTCGTTAGTCGCAGCAAGTCAAGCCTCCTATTCAATCGACCAACGGAAAAGGCCTGAAGGGGGTAGAAGCATTGATCACAGCATCAATGAAAAATGTCTGGTTTTCATAGCTGGTCCTGGCCTGCATGTGACTCCTATCGGCCTGCCGGGTGAGTTATTTTTAGGCCCGTATATAGGGAACAGGGTGCCATTTGGGATGCAGTGAGGTCTGGTAAACGACTATATATCCAGTGGAGGAATCTTTCATCTCAGAGGCTGATATATAATTGTTGTAAGGAGATCTTTACCCCCCAACTTTAATCTTCTGGCTGACGACCATAAGGGCACAGACACACCAATAGTTTTGCTGGTCGAGAGTATCTAGCCCCTCTGAACGTACTTTGCGAACTGAGTGCGCACTGACTTTTTACATGTAGAATCGAGTGAAAAATGTCGACAGTCAGACATCTACAGTGGGTGGTCCCTAAAACACAGCACGCTGAATGATCAGCAGGCATGCTAGATCCACGTTTGATGCGACGTGTGCAATCCTTTGAAGTTCAGTTCAGCTCCCAGTTGTGTTCGCATGATGTCTAAGCTAGTTGTGGTATTTGTTTTGTCTGAGGATATTGTAGTCTTCAGATCTTTGCAAATTGGAGGTCTTGAATGGTAACCAAAGTCCTTTTGTTTGTTCAAGGACTTTGTAGTTCTATGGACTTTATAGTCCTTTTTCACTTTTTCTATGACTCATCAAACTGAGAATATACCTTTTTTATTGAAGTGTAAGATTTGTGAAAATGGCTCATGAACTCTATCCTTTGATAAGAGCAAGCTTCATGCACAGTTGACTGGTGAGCAGCCCACACCTCCAAGTCCAGCCAATGGAAAAAGACTCCTAGGTTGTTGTAGTGAAGCGATGAATTGACCTGACCACAGCACTCCGAGGTCTGACTAGAGGGGTTTGTAGGCCAACAATTTTTTTTAAAGGCAAAGTGTTTGGGAGCTGAAAGGGGAGGCTCATTCACAAAGCAGCATTGGGAGTGCAGCGAACAAGGCTGTCAGTTCCCATTTGTATGATGTACTGGAACTCTAACGGGCTCAGACTGCTGCCTCCTTATCATAACATCCTCTCGTGTGAGGCGGAATATTTGTTCTGAAGCACTCTGACCCGACAGCCTTAAACACAGACTGGTCAGGGTGGGAGGAGGATTTGTTTGCTCTCGGGTTGTATGGGGCAGTATACAGAAGATGAGATGATACAAGTGGAGACCCAGAGATCACAAGATCCGTGTTTAAATGCTGTTCAAATTTCCTATGAATTAAATAATGTGCAGATTGTCAATATATGAAGTGTAAGTATGGTTGTTTGTATGATTTTTGAATACTGTTCAAATTTCCTATGAATTAAATAAAAATGCCACTTGTGTCTATCACCTACAATACAGTCCTAATATGTAAATTGCCATTAAATATGGAGTAAAACATCGTGGTGATGTATTGGCTCCTGAGTGGCGCAGCGGTCTAGGGTGCTGCATCTCGGTGCTAGAGGTGACACTACAGGCCCCGGTTCTGTATCACAACCGGCTGTGATTGGGAGTCCCGAAGGGCGGCGCACAATTGGCCCAGCGTCGTCCGGTTTAGGGTTTAGCCGGGGTAGGCCGTCATTTGTAAATAAGAATTTGTTCTTAACTGATTTGTCTTGTTAAATAAATTTAAAACGTTCCAATCGGCTTTCTTATGCTTTAATTTGCATGCTGAGAATGTTGTGGTAATATTAGGTAAAACTTAAAATATAACTTTATCAATGTCCTTGAAGTGTTCTATAGACCTCTAAGACAAGATGAAATGTATATTGCGTGAACATCAATGGAATATTATGTTAAACCTAAAACATATGCTATGAATGTCATAAAAACATCCTTATTTCATTCTTACCACATTTAAGGGAATGTCCTGTGCAACCTAACGTTATTGCCTGAATGCCATCACAACTGAGCCTATTTTGTGTTTTGGGAACTTCTCTTTTAATGTACTCACACTGTTCCCACAACCTAATTACAGTTGAAGTCGGAAGTTTACATACACCTTAGCCAAAAATATTCCTGACATTTAATCCTTAATTCCCAGTCTTAGGTCAGTTAGGATCACCACTTTTATTTTAAGAATGTGAAATGTCAGAATAATAGTGGAGAAAATTATTTCTTTCAGCTTTTATTTCATTTATCTCATTCCCAGTGGGTCAGAAGTTTACATACTAATTGAGTGTATTTGGTAGCATTGCTTTTAAATTGTTTAACTTGGGTCAAATGTTTCGGGTAGCCTTCCACAAGCTTCCCACAATAAGTTGGGTGAATTTTGGCCCATTCCTCCTGACAGAGCTGGTGTAACTGAGTCAGGTTTGTAGGCCTCCTTGCTCGCACACGCTTTTTCAGTTCTGCTCACAAATCTATGGGATTGAGGTCAGGGCTTTGGGATGGCCACTCCAGTACCTAGACTTTGTTGTCCTTAAGCCATTTTGCCACAACTTTGGAAGTATGCTTGGGGTCATTGTCCATTTGGAAGACCCATTTGCGACCAAGCTTTAACTTCCTGACTGATGTCTTGAGATGGTGCTTCAATATATCCACATAATTTTCCTACCTCATGATGCCATCTATTTTGAAGTGCACCAGTCCCTCCTGCAGCAAAGCACCCCCACAACATGATGCTGCCATCCCCGTGCTTCACGGTTGGGATGGTGCACTTCGGTTTGCAAGCCTCACCCTTTCTCCTTCAACCATAACGATGGTCATTATGCACAAACAGTTCTATTTTTGTTTCATCAGACCAGAGGACATTTCTCCAAAATGTACAATCTTTGTCCCCATGTGCAGTTGCAAACCATAGTCTTTTTTATGGCGGTTTTGGAGCAGTGGCTTCTTCCTTGCTGAGTGGCCTTTCAGGTTATGTCGATATAGGACTCGTTTTACTGTGGATATAGATACTTTTGTACCTGTTTCTTCCAGCATCTTCACAAGGTCCTTTGCTGCTGTTCTGGGAGTGATTTGCACTTTTCGCACCAGAGTACGTTCATCTCTAGGAGACAGAACACGTCTCCTTCCTGAGCGGTATGACGGCTGCGTGTTCCCATGGTGTTTATACTTGCGTACTATTGTTTGTACAGATGAACGTGGTACCTTCAGGCCTTTGGAAATTGCTCCCAAGGATGAACCAGACTTGTGGAGGTCTACCATTTTTTTTTTCTGAGGTCTTGGCTGATTTCTTTTTGATTTTTCCCATGATGTCAAGCAAAGTTTGAAGGTACGCCTTGAAATACATCCACAGGTACACCTCCAATAGGCTAATTGACATCATTTGAGCCAATCAGAAACTTCTAAAGCCATGACAACATTTTCTGGAATTTTCCAAGCTGTTTAAAGGCACAGTCAACTTAGTGTATGTAAACTTCTGACACACTGGAATTGTGATACAGTGAATTATAAGTGAAATAATCTCTCTGTAAACAATTGTTGGAAATATTACTTGTCATGCACAAAGTAGACGTCCTTACCGACTTGCCAAAACCATAGTTTGTTGACAAGAAATTTGTGGAGTGGTTGAAAAACGAGTTTTAATAACTTCAACCTAAGTGTATGTAAACTTCCGACTTCAACTGTACATATTCTGGGAATTAAAAAAGGCTGTTCTGTTAACATTTTTGCAACATCAAAGGAATATTTTGTGCATCCTGATACAAACATTATCTGAATGTCAGCACAACTGGACATTTTCTGTGTTTTGGGAACATGCAGTATCTCTTGTCATTTCCCCACAATGTTACCACAACCGAATGAAATGTTCTGGGAGCTTTTTAAAGAACAGACAATGTGTTCTGGGAACATTCTTTAAACATCAGGTGAATGTTTTTTGCACACTCTGTCTCCCTCATCTGCACAACTGGACATTTTCTGTGTTTTGGGAACATACCCTACCGGTCAAACGTTTTAGAACACCTACTCATTCAAGGGTTGTTCTTTTATTTTTTTAATATTTTCTACGTTGTAGAATAATAGTAAAGACATCCAAAACTATGAAATAACACATGGAATCATGTAGTAACCAAAAAAGTGTTAAACAAATCAAAATATATTTGAGATACTTCAAATAGTCACCCTTTGACTTGATGACAGCTTTGCACACTCTTGGCATTCTCTCAACCAGCTTCACCTGGAATGCTTTTCCAACAGTCTTGAAGGAGTTCCCACATATGCTGAGCACTTATTGGCTACTTTTCCTTCTCTGTGACTCGACTCATCCCAAACCATCTCAATTGGGTTGAGGTCGGGTGATTGTGGAGGCCAGGTAATCTGTTGCAGCACTCCATCACTCTCCTCCTTGGTCAAATAGCCCTTACACAGCCTGGAGGTGTGTTGGGTCATTGTCCTGTTGAAAACAAATGAGCGTCCCACTAAGCACAAACCAGATGGGATGGCATATCGCTGCAGAACGCTGTGGTAGCCATGCTGGTTAAGTATGCCTTGAATTCTAAGTAAATCACCACAGTGTCACCAGCAAAGCACCCCCACACCATGCTTCACGGTGGGAAATACACATGCAGAGATCATCCATTCACCCACACCACGTCTCAGACACAGCAGTTGGAACCAAAAATCTCCACTTTGGACTCATCAGTCCAAAGGACAAATTTCCATCGTTCTAATGTCCATTGCCCGAGCAAGTCTCTTCTTCTTATTGGTGTCCTTTTTAGTAGTGTTTTTTTTGCAGTAATTCGACCATGAAGGCCTGTTCTCCTCTGAACAGTTGTTATTAAGATGTCTGTTGAGGTAAAATGGCGCCAGGGGAAATGGCAGCAGTTTTACGGGCGCCCAACCAATTGTGCTATTATGTTGTTTTTTTTGCGTTATTTGTAACTTATTTTGTACATAATGTTTCTGCAACCATATCTTACGGCAAAAAAAGAGCTTCTGGATATCAGGACAGCGATCACTCACCTCGGATTAGACCAAGATTTTTTCTTTAACAAGTAGGAAGCACAGGACATTCTCCGAACACCCGACAAGGCCAACATCCCAGTTATTTGCAAGAGGAAGAGACGCAGGTACAGAGGCACAGAGCAGGGTGCCTCATAAGGATACGCAGAAGGCGAGTGGGAAAGCTGCCGTTACCGTCAATATTACTCGCCAACGTGCAGTCATTGGACAATAAATTAGATGAGGTACGATCATGAATATCCTACCAAAGGGACATCAAAAACTGTAATATCCTATGTTTCATGGAATCGTGGCTGAATGACGACATGGATATTCAGCTAGCGGGATATACGCTGCACCATCAGGATAGAACAGCACACTCCGGTAAGCCGAGGGGGGCGGTCTGTGCATATTTGTAAACAGCTGGTGCACGAAATCTAAGGAAGTCTCTAGATTTTGCCCGCCTGAAGTAGAGTATCTTGTGATAAAATGCAGACCACACTACTTGCCTAGAGAGTTTTCAGCTATACTTTTCGTGGCTGTTTATTTACCACCACAGACAGATGCTGGCACTAAAACTGCACTCAGTCAGCTGTATAAGCAAACAGGAAACTGCTCACCCAGAGGTGGCACTCCTAGTGGCCAGGGACTTTAATGCAGGGAAACTTAAATCAGTTTTACCTAATTTATATCAGCATGTTAAATGTGCAACCAGAGGGAAAACAATTCTAGACCACCTTTACTCCACACACAGAGACGTGTAGAAAACTCTCCCTCACCCTCCATTTGGTAAATCCGACCAGAATTCTATCCTCCTGATTCCTGCTTACAAGCAAAAATTAAAGCAGGAAGCACCAGTGACTCGGTCTATAAAAAAGTGGTCAGGTGAAGCAGATGCTAAACTACAGGACTGTTTTGTTATCACAGACTGGAACATGTTCCGGGATTCTTCCGATGGCATTGAGGAGTACACCACATCAGTCACTGGCTTTATCAGTAAGTGCATCGAGGACGTCGTCTCTGCAGTGACTGTACGCACATACCAGAAGCCATGGATTACAGGCAACATTCGCACTGAGATAAAGGGTAGAGCAGCCGCTTTCAAGGTGCGGGAATCTAACCCGGAAACTTATAAGAAATCCTGCTATGCCTTGTGATGAACCATCAAACAGGCAAAGCGTCAATACAGGGCTAAGATTGAATCGTACTACACCGGCTCCGATGCTCGTCTTATGTGGCAGGGCTTGCAAACTATTAGACTACAAAGGGAAGCACAGCCGCCCAGTGACACGAGCCTATCAGATGAGCTAAATCACTTCTATGCTCGCTTCGAGGCAAGCAACACTGAGGCATGCATGAGAGCATCAGCTGTTCCAGACGACTGTGTGATCATGCTCTCCGTAGCCGACGTGAGTAAGACCTTTAAACAGGTCAACATTCACAAGGCTGTGGGGCCAGATGGATTACCAGGACGTGTGCTCCGGGCATGTGCTGACTAACTGGCAGGCGTCTTCACTGATATTTTCAACATGTCCCTGTCTGAGTCTGTAATACCAACATGTTTCAAGCAGACCACCATAGTCCCTGTTCCCAAGAACACGAAGGCAACCTGCCTAAATGACTAACAGACCCGTAGCACTCACATCTGTAGCCATGAAGGGATTAGAAAGGCTGGTATTGGCTCACATCAACACCATTATCCCAGAAACCCTAGACCCACTCCAATTTGCATACCGTCCAAACAGATCCGCAGATGATGCAATCTCTATTGCACTCCACACAGCCCTTTCCCACATGGACAAAAGGAACACCTACGTGAGAATGCTATTCATTGACTAAAGCTCAGCGTTCAATACCGTTGTCCCCTCAAAGCTCATCACTAAGTTAAGGACCCTGGGACTAAACACCTCCCTCTGCAACTGGATCCTGGACTTCCTGACAGGCCGCCCCTAGGTGGTGAGGGTAGGTAGCAACACATCTGCCACGCTGATCCTCAACACTGGAGCCCCCCAGGGGTGCGTGCTCAGTCCCCGCCTGTACTCCCAGTATACTCATGACTGCATGGCCAGGCACGACTCCAACACCATCACAACAGTGGTAGGACTGGTAGGCCTGATCACCGACAACGACGAGACAGCCTATAGGGAGGAGGTCAGAGACCTGGCCGGGTGGTGCCAGAATAACAACTTCAACATAACCAAGACTAAGGAGATGATTGTGGACTACAGGAAAAGGAGGACCGAGCACGCCCCCATTCTCATCGACGGGCTGTAGTGGAGCAGGTTGAGAGCTTCAAGTTCCTTGGTGTCCACATCACCAACAAACTAGACTGGTCCAAACACACCAAGACAGTTGTGAAGAGGGCACGACAAAGCCTATTCCCCCTCAGGAAACTAAAAAGATTTGGCATGGGTCCTGAGATCCTCAAAAGGTTCTACAGCTGCAACATCGAGAGCATCCTGACTGGTTGCATCACTGCCTGGTACGGCAATTGCTCGGCCTCTGACCGCAAGGCACTACAGAGGGTAGTGCGTATGGCCCAGTACATTACTGGGACTAAACTGCCTGCCATCCAGGACCTCTACACCAGGCGGTGTCAGAGGAAGGCCCTAAAAATGTTCAAAGACCCCAGCCACCCCAGTCATAGACTGTTCTCTCTACTGTTCTCTCTACTGCCTCATGGCAAGCGGTACCGGAATGCCAAGTTACTGTTATTTTTCACTGTCTTTTTTACTGTTTTTATTTCTTTACTTACCTATTGTTCACCTAATACCTTTTTTGCACTGTTGGTTAGAGCCTGTAAGTAAGCATCTCACTGTAAGGTCTACACCTGTTGTATTCGACGCTCGTGACAAATAAACTTTGAGTTGATTACTTGAATTCTGAAGCATTTATTTGGGCTGCAATTTCTGAGGCTGGTAACTCTAATGAACTTATTGTCTGCAGCAGAGGTAACTCTGGGTCTTCCATTCCTGTGGCGGTCCTCATGAGAGCCAGTTTCATCATAGCACTTGGATGGTTTTTGCGACTGCACTTGAAGAAAATTTCAAAGGTCTTGAAATGTTCTGTATTTACTGACCTTCATGTCTTAAAGTAATGATGGACTGTCGTTTTGAAATGTTCTTGCCATAATATGGACTTGGTCTTTTACCAAGTAAGGCCATCTTCTGTATACCACCCCTACCATGTCACAACACAACTGATTGGCTCAAACGCATTAAGAAGGAAAGAAATTCCACAAATTAACTTTTAAGAAGGCACATCTGTTAATTGAAATGCATTCCAGGTGTCTACCTCATGAAGCTGGTTGAGAGAATGCCAAGCGTGTGCAAAGCTGTCATCAAGGCAAAGGGTGGCTATTTGAAGAATCTCAAATTTAAAATACATTTGAATTTAACACTTTTTTGGTTACTACATGATTCCATAGGTGTTAGTTAATGGTTTTGATGTCTTCTATTATTCTACAATGTAGAAAAATAAAGAAAAACCCTTGACTGAGTCGGTGTTCTGAAACGTTTGACCGGTAGTGTATCTTTTGTCATGTCCCCACAATGTTCTCACAAGACTGGTTCCACAACCTAATGAAACATCCTGGGAACCTTTTTAAATGTTTTATAGGAACATTTTTGCAACATTAGGCAAATGTTTTATGCAAACATTCTCTAATCATCACCAGGAATGTGTGTTATGAGAACATTTGCCGTGACCTAAATAATGTTCTGGGAACTTTCACAGAACCAATTTTGTTTTGCTGGGAAAACATTACTGGTACATTGTTATTACATTACCTAGAAACCCAATGAGAACTTTTGGGGAATGTTCTGTGGTGGTTTTTATAATGTTGTACACAACATTTTAGTGAATGTTAGAACATTAATAAAATCTTTATAACATTCTCTGAATGTTTATCAACCTAATGTAAGAGAGAACCCTAACTAGAACATCATGGGAATCTTGGATAATGTTCTGGGAATGTTTTCTAGTTTGCTGGGTATTGTCAATCAAATCTACAGTTGTAGACAAACAGTGAAAAGCTTACTTATGGGCCCTTCCGAACAATGCAGAGAAATAACAACACGATGAATAAATACACAATGAGTAACTTGGCTATATGGCAGGGTCTAAAATGAACACACGCCACCTGCCAAGTATTGGCACATTTACAGCTAAATAAATGCTGCCGTAGCTGTTTTCAAAGTGTTTCTGTCATTTTGGTTCATAGCTTGTAGCTAATCACACAAAGAACTAGGACTTATATATCTATCCATCCCGCGACGCACAGCAACACCTGGCTGGGGAGCTGTATACACTGAGATGGAAGTCATTTTGGAAGTGCTGCGCACAGGCATTGAAGTTGGTCTAATTTACTCAAGTCTACTAAAGTGAGACTTTGTCCTTCTGTGTCTTGACTACTTACATTGTTTTGTTCACAAGCGAGGTTGTTTTTCAATGTTAGATTTTTTTTGCTTCAACTGCTAGTGAAGGCACCGGCTACTAGTCAGATTCTGTCACTGACTAGAGCAGCTAGCGCCCTCGTTACCACGGTAACCTCCTGCCCTTAAAGGGGGTAGCTGAATATTTTGTCTCTAATATTTTGGTTCAAATGTAAATATTTAGCAATATACCACTTTTTACCCTTAATACATTTGTTTGAGAAACATTACAAAGCATGCATGCTCATCTGTTTAAAAATATATATATATTTTTAGTTATGGCAACAATCATGGTGGACCAAAACCTTTTCAGGCCCTGTACACGGGTTACCAGTTCCGAGTCTGTGCAGGGGTACTTGAGGTAGATATGTACATATACTGAACAAAAATTTTAATGCAAAAATGTCTAAGATTTTACTGAGTTAAAGTTCATATAAAAATCTATTTAAATAAATTAATTAGGCCCTAATCTATGGATTTCACATGAGTAGGCAGGGTGCAGGCAGGCCCACCCACTGGGGAGCCAGGCCCGGTGAAGAAGCCGAATGTGGAGGGCCTGGCATTGTTACACATGGTCTGCGGTTGTGAGGCCGGTTGGACTTACTGCCAAATTCTCTAAAACGATGTTGGAGGAAGCTTATGGTAGAGAAATTAACATTCAATTCTCTGGCATCAGCTCTGGTGGACATTCCTGCAGTCAGCATGCCAATTGCACGCTCCCTCAACTTGAGACATCTGTGGCAATATGTTGCACATTTTAAAGTGGCCTTTTATTGTCCCTAGCACAAGGTGCACCTGTGTAATGATCATGCTGTTTAATCAGCCTGTTGATATGCCACAGCTTCCTCTAAAACCGCCTGGTATAGAGATCCTGGATGTCAGGTAGCTTAGCCCCAGTGATGTACTGAGCCGTAAGCACTACCCTCTGTAGTGCCTTGCGGTCAGATGCCAAGCAGTTGCCATTGTCTAACTCCGCCCCCTCTGCGGTTTCTCTGTAGTCGCGACATGGAGAATAAGGATACCCTGAGGGGTCTGCAGAAGATGGAGGACCGGCCCGAGGAGCGGATGATCCGGGAGAAGCTCAAGGCCACCTGCATGCCCACCTGGAAGCACGAGTGGCTGGAGAGACGTAGCAGGAGGGGCCCGGTGGTGAGCTGCTGCATCCTGACACACATGGACACAGAAACAAACACGTGCACACACAGCTATAATACTGTATAAACATGTAGGTCTATACACACACACACACACACACACACACACACACACACACACACACACACACACACACACACAGAGAGAACACCACACGGCTATAATACTGTATAAACATGTAGGTCTACACACACACACACACACACACACACACACACACACACACACACACACACAGAGAGAACACCACACGGCTATAATACTGTATAAACATGTAGGTCTATACACACACACACACACACACACACACACACAGAGAGAACACCACACGGCTATAATACTGTATAAACATGTAGGTCTACACACACACACACACACACACACACACACACACACACACACACACACACACACACACACACACACACACACACACACACAGAGAGAGAACACCACACGGCTATAATACTGTATAAACATGTAGATGCATACACACACACACACACGCGCACACAGAGAACACCACACGGCTATAATACTGTATAAACATGTAGGTCTATACACACACACACACACACACACAGAGAACACCACACGTGTGTGTACTTAGCGTACTGTGCCACGCTTAACATTTATAGATCCAAGCAACTCTTAAATATTCACTACTCTAAAGACTGATTTGATACTGTTAATGCTTTGAAATAAAGTTTTCATGACTGAAATCTAGCAGAATTGGACATGTCCAACCCTGGATGTTGCATCATTACGTTGCACCTAGTCTTTCACAGCAGACACAGAGGCTGATCTAGCCCCCCTGACCTCTAAGCCCCCCTGACCTCTAAGCCCCCCTGACCTCTAAGCCCCCCTGACCTCTAAGCCCCCCCTGACCTCTAGCCCCCCCCCCTGACCTCTAGCCCCCCCTGACCTCTAGTCTTGGCAGTCTTCTGAGAGGATTAGATGGATATATGTAATATGGCTACATCATGCCTTCCGATTGGCTGCGTGGAAATTTCAATGCTTCCACCAGATCTACAGACCCGTGTTCAGTTGACCAACGTCGCAGATAGAAATGCCATGGATAGAGCTGACATGATTCCTTGTTCTACATGTTCTACATGTCAGAGAAGCATGTTTGTTTTACATAACAAATGTCTGTCTGAACGTTCCACTGTAAAGGGACTCTACTGTCATTTGGCCGACCCCAACCTGTCATTAACCCCCTGTCCTTCTCTCCCTCAGGTGGTGAAGCCTGTCCCCTTGCGACCGGACGGGAGCGAGGCGGGCTGCAAAGGGGCAGAGGCCGGAGCCGACGCCCCCACCAGCTCCTCCCCCCAGCAGAGCAGAGGCCGCCGCAGCCCCTCCCCTGGAACCCCCTCTTCCTCCTCCTCTTCCTCTGGCAGGGCCGGTGGGAAGCCTGAGTCCCCCGGGGTGCGCAGGAAGAGGGCCTCACCCGTGCCGGTGATTAGCACACACACAGACATTAAAACATTTTGATGATAATGTAACATTGATTAGATATCAAGCCTCTTCACTTGGGGTTTAAAGAACTGTAAAAAGTATCATAGCAATATAAAGTCCTAAGTGAATATTTAGTGACAGTATAATATACCCATGTAACTATTGTTCTGAGGCTGTCTTGATCTGATGTTGTGTAGTTTCAGAGTGGCAGGGTGACGCCCCCTCGCCGGGCGCCCTCCCCAGACGGCTTCTCCCCCTACAGTCCTGAGGAGACCAGTCGCCGTGTCAACAAGGTCATGAGGGCTCGCCTCTACCTACTGCAGCAGATAGGCCCCAACTCCTTTCTGATTGGAGGAGACAGCCCCGACAACAAATACAGGGTGTTCATTGGTCCACAGGTAGGAATTGCTGGAAGTCCACTCAGACCAATGAAGAAAGATTTAAACAGAATCAAGACTAATTTTCAAATCGACTCCCTCTATGTACTTGTGTAGATATTAAAAGGATTAGATGGGTGTTATCAACTATTATACTGATATATCCTGTTGAGGCCAGGGGGCAGGATCTTATCCCGGTATTGGGATTCATTGTCATGTGACCATGGCGGGGAATTCAAAACTGCAAGAGTAATCATTTCAAATAATCAAATAATCAACTATTTTCCTCCATTTGAAAGATATATCTCCTAAATCTAACCACGCTGTCCGATTTTCAGAGGCTTTACGGAGAATGCATAAAGTTAGGTTATGTGAGGAGAGTACATTGACAATAGCTGCGTGTAATGTTTAGCCAATTCAAAGAAGGGCATCAACAGACAGAAAACTAGCTAGAATTATGCACTTACCTTTGACAATCTGCATCAGATGACACTCATAGGACATTATGTTAGACAATACATGCATTTTTAGTTCCATCAAGTTCATATTTATATCCAAAAACAGCATTTACAGTCGCGGTGAAATTCAGAATTTTTTTCGGCTCGAATGCTCCCAGTGAATCCAGCATTACAAATCACGCAATTACTATTCGAAAACATTGGTAAATTATAATATTGTCATTCAAAGAATAATATATTATCATCTCGTAATTGCTACCGAATGGCCAGATCTCAAAATAACTTTACTGGGAAATCACATTTTGCAATAAACTGGGTACTATGCTAACAACATAAGCTAAGCTAAGCTATAAGCTAAGCTAAGCTAAGCTATACCGTTAGCATTAGCATCATCTAATATCGATAATAACATTCTAAATATCCCCTTACCTTTGATTATCTCCATCAGAAGGCGCTGCCAGGGATCCCAGGTCCAGAACAAATGTGGTTTATTTTGACAAAGTACATAATTTATGTCCAAATAGTTAGCGTTCAGTAGGCTCCCACAAAATGAGGTGGGCAGTGTAAAGTCACGCCGAAAAGCTAAAAAAAACCTAGTAAATAATCTATTTATGTTTGTTCAAACATGTCAAACGTTGTTTAGCATTAATCTTTTGGTCCATTTCTAACGTGAAACATCAGTAAACATCAGTAATATTTTCACACAACCTATCAAGTGTCTAGAATAAACGATTATGACAAAGACACTCTTCTCAGATTTATGCGCAGGCGCAAAAAATGAAGTGATGACGTGTCAACTTACAAGCATTCTAATTCGGTCTGTATTCATCACAGATGCTTCCAACAACTTTATAAAGATCGTTGACATCTAGTGGAAGCAGTAGGAGTTGCGAACTGAATCCTTTCTCACTATGGTATCTATAAAACAATGACACTAAATAGTACAGTCACAAAATCATTTTTTAAAATCTATTTTTCACAGGTTTTTGCCTGCAATATGAGTTTTGTTATACTTACAGACACCATTCAAACTGTTTTAGAAAATTCAGAGTGTTTTCTATCCAAACCTGAACAATAATATGCATATTATAGCTTCTGAGTTGGTGTAGGAGGCAGTTAAAAATGGGCACATATTTTTTTCCAAAATTCTCAATACTGCCCCCTAGCCCAAACAGGATATACAAGTGTCTAGACTTGGGGTCGATTGGGAATTAAATAAGCTGATGCAAGTTTGTGAGATTCCAACTGGCAGGCTAGATTGAGGCTTGGCTGCAACAACGGTTCCAGCTTTTACCAAATTGCGTTTAGAGTAACTGTCCATTTGAAAATCTGACTTTTAAAAGTTTGTATTCTGTTAACTCATACCCAAATAATGTTGTTGACTTGTCCTATACTCGTATTTGTAGCCAAAACATAAATTGAAGTAATAATAGGGCTAGGGATATCCAGGGACCTCACGATACGATATTGTCATGATACTTAGGTGCCGATATGTGTTGCAATTCGATACTGTGATTTTATTGCAATTCGATTTTCTCCCCCTACAGTCCTGGGGAAACTAGCTCCAAAAAAATATTGCAATATTGTCAAAACTTAATTTGCTTCACTTGTACGTTGGCAGGCTCTTTTTGTTTACCCAGCCATTTACTACTGTAGTGATTACCCAGCCATTTACTACTGTAGTGATGGAGCGATTACCCAGCCATTTGCTACTGTAGCGATGGAGTGATTACCCAGCCATTTGCTACTGTAGCGATGGAGCGATTACCCAGACATTTACTAACGATAAATCGCTCCAGTAGTAAATGGCTGGGTAATCGCTACAGTAGCAAATGGCTGGGTAATCGCTCCATCGCTCCAGTAGCAAATGGCTAGGTAATTGCTCCATCGCTCCAGTAGCAAATGGCTGGGTAATCGCTCCAGTAGCAAATGGCTGGGTAATCGCTCCAGTAGCAAATGGCTGGGTAATCGCTCCAGTTGCAAATGGCTGGGTAATCGCTCCAGTAGCAAATGGCTGGGTAATCGCTCCAGTAGCAAATGGCTGGGTAATCGCTCCAGTAGCAAATGGCTGGGTAATCGCTCCAGTAGCAAATGGCTGGGTAATCGCTCCGGTAGCAAATGGCTGGGTAATCGCTCCAGTAGCAAATGGCTGGGTAATCGCTCCAGTAGCAAATGGCTGGGTAATCGCTCCAGTAGCAAATGGCTGGGTAATCGCTCCAGTAGCAAATGGCTGGGTAATCGCTCCAGTAGCAAATGGCTGGGTAATCGCTCCAGTAGCAAATGGCTGGGTAATCGCTCCAGTAGCAAATGGCTGGGTAATCGCTCCAGTAGCAAATGGCTGGGTAATCGCTCCAGTAGCAAATGGCTGGGTAAATGCTCCAGTAGCAAATGGCTGGGTAAATGCTCCATCGCTCCAGTAGCAAATGCTCCATCGCTCCAGTAGCAAATGGCTGGGTAATCGCTCCAGTAGCAAATGGCTGGGTAATCGCTCCATCGCTACAGTAGCAAATTACTGGGTAAATGCTCCATTTGCTACTGGAGCGATTACCCAGCCCTTTGCTACTGGAGCGTTGGTGCCATATAGAGCTTCCTCTTACTAAAGGCTTGCATCCCAAATGGCACTACTTTTGACCAGAGCGTTATCCAACGTGGGGGAATAGGGTACCATTTGGGACAGATGGTTCAGCAGGTCTGTATCTGTCTGCGTGACCATTTATGGCCATCTGTGTGTGCCTGCGCGTGTGTTTGTGAGTGCGGTGTTGGTATGTATATGCACACACACGTGAGTAACCCCCCGGTCTGCTATCCTCTCCATTTACTGTAGACCTGTAGCTGTGGCCGAGGGGCGTTCTGTATCCACGTCCTCTTCGTCATGCTCCGTGTCTTCCAGCTGGAGCCCTCAGACCCCCTGCTCTGGAGGAAAACCCTCAAAAACTTTGAGGTAACCTTTCAGCAACCAACCGACATGCCCTGTAACCAATCTGTGTAATTCCCCTTTCTCCCTACTGAGCTGAGAGAACTGAGCTGTACTGTGCTGGCCTGTTTAAGGATCCAACATGCTGAAACCGTGCTGGACAGGACAATGTGAAAATGGGGATATCCGTACCAGCACAGTATGCTTCAGCTCAAAACAATAGTTTGACAAGGGCCTACATGATTAGCTAAACCCATTTTGTAATGACCAATTCCAAAGAAACTTCAAAGCTAGAATATTTCTAATTTATGTTTAGGATAACTTTCAATGAATGACTTGCACCATCTTGAATGCACATTAGATATGGACTTGAATATGTAGAGAAAATGACAATCTGACCCAAGATCAGCGTCTAGGGCAGATTTCTCCCTACGACGGCTAACTGTGGCATTGTCTCCAGGTGGAGAGCTTGTTCCAGAAGTACCACAATCGCCGCAGCTCGCGCATCAAGGCGCCGTCGCGCAACACCATTCAGAAGTTTGTGTCGCGCATGTCCAACCCCCACACGACCTGTCCGTCCAGCAACTCTGGCGCCTCGAGCAACGACAGCAGGTAGTGTGTACACACACACACACACAGAGTACAGATGTTGTATTGTAAAACATATTATGCCAGAAGGCCCTTGAATACCACCAAGTTGTATAAACATAAGTGGTGTCAAATTTTGGATTTTGATGTGAACGAGGGTCAAGCATTGGTTTAATACATTGGTCCAGCTTGGTTTAACACAAATGTCTCTTTCCCTTTCTGCCCTGGCTGTTATTTATATATGTATGTGTGTATGTGTACAGTTGAAGTCGGAAGTTTACATACACCTTCGCCAAATACATTTAAACTCAGTTTTTCACAATTCCTGACATTTAATCTCAGTAAAAATTCCCTGTTTTAGCTCATCGCTTTATTTTCAGAATGTGAAATGTCAGAATAATAGTTGAGAGAATGATTTCAGCTTTTATTTCTTTAATCACATTCCCAGTGGGTCAGAAGTTTACATACACTCAATTAGTATTTGGTAGCATTGCTTTTAAATTGTTTAACTTGGGTCAAATGTTTCGGGTAGCCTTCCATAAGCTTCCCACAATAAGTTGGGTGAATTTTTGGCCCATTCCTCCTGACAGAGCTGGTGTAACTGAGTAAGGATTGTAGGCCTCCTTGCTTGCACACGCTTTTTCAGTTCTGCTCACAAATCTATGGGATTGAGGTCAGGGCCTTGTGATGGCCACTCCAGTACCTAGACTTTGTTGTCCTTAACATTTACATTTAAGTTATTTAGCAGACGCTCTTATCCAGAGCGACTTACAAATTGGTGCATTCACCTTATGATATCCAGTGGAACAACCACTTTACAATAGTGCATCTAAATCTTTTAGGGGGGGGGGGGTTAGAAGGATTACTTTATCCTATCCCAGGTATTCCTTAAAGAGGTGGGGTTTCAGGTGTCTCCGGAAGGTGGTGATTGACTCCGCTGTCTTGGCGTCGTGAGGGAGCTTGTTCCACCATTGGGGTGCCAGAGCAGCGAACAGTTTTGACTGGGCTGAGCGGAAACTGTGCTTCCTCAGAGGTAGGGAGGCGAGCAGGCCAGAGGTGGATGAACGCAGTGCCCTTGTTTGGGTGTAGGGCCTGATCAGAGCCTGAAGGTACGGAGGTGCCGTTCCCCTCACAGCTCCGTAGGCAAGCACCATGGACTTGTAGCGGATGCGAGCTTCAACTGGAAGCCAGTGGAGAGAGCGGAGGAGCGGGGTGACGTGAGAGAACTTGGGAAGGTTGAACACCAGACGGGCTGCGGCGTTCTGGATGAGTTGTAGGGGTTTAATGGCACAGGCAGGGAGCCCAGCCAACAGCGAGTTGCAGTAATCCAGACGGGAGATGACAAGTGCCTGGACTAGGACCTGCGCCGCTTCCTGTGTGAGGCAGGGTCGTACTCTGCGAATGTTGTAGAGCATGAACCTACAGGATCAGGTCACCGCCTTGATGTTAGTGGAGAACGACAGGGTGTTGTCCAGGGTCACGCCAAGGTTCTTAGCACTCTGGGAGGAGGACACAAGGGAGTTGTCAACCGTGATGGTGAGATCATGGAACGGGCAGTCTTTCCCCGGGAAGAAGAGCAGCTCCGTCTTGCCGAGGTTCAGCTTGAGGTGGTGATCCGTCATCCACACTGATATGTCTGCTAGACATGCAGAGATGCGATTCGCCACCTGGTTATCAGAAGGGGGAAAGGAGAAGATTAATTGTGTGTCGTCTGCATAGCAATGATAGGAGAGACCATGTGAGGATATGACAGAGCCAAGTGACTTGGTGTATAGTGAGAATAGGAGAGGGCCTAGAACAGAGCCCTGGGGGACACCAGTGGTGAGAGCATGTGGTGCGGAGACAGATTCTCGCCACGCCACCTGGTAGGAGCGACCTGTCAGGTAGGACGCAATCCAAGCGTGGGCCGCGCCGGAGATGCCCAGCTCGGAGAGGGTGGAGAGGAGGATCTGATGGTTCACAGTATCAAAGGCAGCAGATAGGTCTAGAAGAATGAGAGCAGAGGAGAGAGAGTTAGCTTTAGCAGTGCGGAGAGCCTCCGTGACACAGAGAAGAGCAGTCTCAGTTGAATGCCCAGTCTTGAAACCTGACTGATTAGGATCAAGAAGGTCATTCTGAGAGAGATAGCAGGAGAGCTGGCCAAGGACGGCACGTTCAAGAGTTTTGGAGAGAAAAGAAAGAAGGGATACTGGTCTGTAGTTGTTGACATCGGAGGGATCGAGTGTAGGTTTTTTCAGAAGGGGTGCAACTCTCGCTCTCTTGAAGACGGAAGGGACGTAGCCAGCGGTCAAGGATGAGTTGATGAGCGAGGTGAGGTAGGGGAGAAAGTCTCCGGAAATGGTCTGGAGAAGAGAGGAGGGGATAGGGTCAAGTGGGCAGGTTGTTGGGCGGCCGGCCGTCACGAGACGCGAGATTTCATCTGGAGAGAGAGGGGAGAAAGAGGTCAAAGCACAGGGTAGGGCAGTGTGAGCAGGACCAGCGGTGTCGTTTGACTTAGCAAACGAGGATCGGATGTCATCAACCTTCTTTTCAAAATGGTTGACGAAGTCATCCGCAGAGAGGGAGGGGGAGGAGGATTCAGGAGGGAGGAGAAGGTAGCAAAGAGCTTCCTAGGGTTAGAGGCAGATGCTTGGAATTTAGAGTGGTAGAAAGTGGCTTTAGCAGCAGAGACAGAAGAGGAAAATGTAGAGAGGGAGTGAAAGGATGCCAGGTCCGCAGGGAGGCGAGTTTTCCTCCATTTCCGCTCGGCTGCCCGGAGCCCTGTTCTGTGAGCTCGCAGTGAGTCGTCGAGCCACGGAGCAGGATGGGAGGACCGAGCCGGCCTGGAGGATAGGGGACAGAGAAAATCAAAGGATGCAGAAAGGGAGGAGAGGAGGGTTGAGGAGGCAGAATCAGGAGATAGTTTGGAGAAGGTTTGAGCAGAGGGAAGAGATGATAGGATGGAAGAGGAGAGAGTAGTGGTAGAGAGAGAGCGAAGGTTGGGACGGCGCAATACCATCCGAGTAGGGGCAGAGTGAGAAGTGTTGGATGAGAGCGAGAGGGAAAAGGATACAAGGTAGTGGTCGGAGACTTGGAGGGGAGTTGCAATGAGATTAGTGGAAGAACAGCATCTAGTAAAGATGAGGTCAAGCGTATTGCCTGCCTTGTGAGTAGGGGGGAAGGTGAGAGGGTGAGGTCAAAAGAGGAGAGGAGTGGAAAGAAGGAGACAGAGAGGAATGAGTCAAAGGTAGACGCGGGGAGGTTAAAGTCACCCAGAACTGTGAGAGGTGAGCCAGCCTCAGGAAAGGAACTTATCAAGGCGTCAAGCTCATTGATGAACTCTCCAAGGGAACCTGGAGGGCGATAAATGATAAGGATGTTAAGCTTGAAAGGGCTGGTAACTGTGACAGCATGGAATTCAAATGAGGAGATAGACAGATGGGTCAGGGGAGAAAGAGAGAATGTCCACTTGGGAGAGATGAGGATTCCAGTGCCACCACCCCGCTGGCTCGATGCTCTAGGGGTATGCGAGAACACGTGGGCAGACGAGGAGAGAGCAGTAGGAGTAGCAGTGTTATCTGTGGTAATCCATGTTTCCGTCAGCGCCAGGAAGTCTAGGGACTGGAGGGTAGCATAGGCTGAGATGAACTCAGCCTTGTTGGCCGCAGACCGGCAGTTCCAGAGGCTGCCGGAGACCTGGAACTCCACGTGGGTCGTGCGCGCTGGGACCACCAGGTTAGAGTGGCAGCGGCCACGCGGTGTGAAGCGTTTGTATGGCCTGTGCAGGGGGGAGAGAACAGGGATAGACAGACACATAGTTGACAAGCTACAGAAGAGGCTACGCTAATGCAAAGGAGATTGGAGTGACAAGTGGACTACACGTCTCGAATGTTCAGAAAGTTAAGCTTACGTTGCGAAACTCTTATTGACTAAAATGACAAATGCTAGCTAACTAACACTAACACTACACTAATCAAGTCGTTCCGTTGTAATGTAATAGTTTCTACAGTGCTGCTAGTCGGTAGAGGTTGGCTATTATACAAAAGCAACTTTGTAGCTAGCTAACATAACACTAATCAAGACGTTCCTTTGTAATGTATTTAGTTTCTACAATGCTGCTCGTCGGTAATAGTTGGCTAGGTATGGAACAATGGCGTCGCGGGGGACGGAAATAGCTGGCTAGCTAACCTCGATAATTACTAAACTACACAATTATCAAGCTATGACAAAGACAACTATGTAGCTAGCTAGCTAACACTGCACTAGTCAAATCGTTCCGTTGTAATGTATTAGTATCTACAGCGCTGCTAGTCGGTAACGGTTGGCTAGCTAGCAAACCCACTAGCTAGCAGTGGGTTTGATGACTAGGTGTGTTGACTAAGTCTGGAGTCTGGACAAGGCGTCGCGTCGCGGCTGGCTAGCTAACCTCAATAATTACTCTAAACTACACAATTATCTTAGATACAAAGACAGCAAAGACAACTATGTAGCTAGCTAACTAACACTAACACTAACACTACACTACACTAATCAAGTCGTTCCGTTGTAATGTAATAGTTTCTACAGTGCTGCTAGTCGGTAGAGGTTGGCTAGCTAGCAGTGTTGACTACGTTAGGAGGACGAAAAAATAGCTAGCCTCGATAATTACTCTAATTACTCTAAACTACACAATTATCTTTGATAGCTAAGAAAAATTGCTCAGATCAAACAAACCAAACCGTTGTAATGTAAAGAAGTGTAATATTACCTGTGGAGCGAAGCGAAGTGCGACTGCTCGCTCCGGACCGGAAGTGCACTTAAGCCATTTTGCCACAACTTTGGAAGTATGCTTGGGGTCATTGTCCATTTGGAAGACCCATTTGCAACCAAGCTTTAACTTCCTGACTGATGTCTTGAGATGTTGCTTCAATATATCCACATAATTCTCCCTCCTCATGATGCCATCTATTTTGTGAAGTGCACCAGTCCCTCCTGCAGCAAAGCACCCCCACAACATGATGCTGCCACCCCCGTGCTTCACGGTTGGGATGGTGTTCTTCGGCTTGCAAGCATCACCCTTTTTCCTCCAAACATAACGATAGTCATTATGGCCTAACAGTTCTATTTTTTTTTTCATCAGACCAGAGGACATTTCTTCAAAAAGTATGATCTTTGTCCCCATGTGCAGTTGCAAACCGTAGTCTGGCTTTTTTATGGCGGTTTTGGAGCAGTGGCCTCTTCCTTGCTGAGCGGCCTTTCAGGTTATGTCGATATAGGACTCGTTTTACTGTGGATATAGATACTTATGTACCTGTTTCCTCCAGCATCTTCACAAGATCCTTTGCTGTTGTTCTGGGATTGATTTGCACTTTTCGCACCAGAGTACATTCATCTCTAGGAGACAGAACGCATCTCCTTCCTGAGCGGTATGACGGCTGCGTGGTCCCATGGTGTTTATACTTGCGTACTATTGTTTGTACAGAAGAACGTGGTACCTTCAGGCGTTTGGAAATTGCTCCCAAGGATGAACCAGACTTGTGGAGGTCTACAATTGTTTTTCTGAGGTCTTGGCTGATTTCTTTTGATTTTCCCATGATGTCAAGCAAAGAGGCACTGAGTTTGAAGGTAGGCCTTGAAATACATCCACAGGTACACCTCCAATTGACTCAAATGATGTCAATTAGCCTATCAGAAACTTCTAAAGCCATTACATCATTTTCTGGAATTTTCCAAGCTGTTTAAAGGCACAGTCAACTTACTGTATGTAAACTTCTGACCCACTGGAATTGTGATACAGTGAAATATTCTGTCTAAACAATTGTTGGAAAAATGACTTATGTCAAGCGCAAAGTAGATGTCCTAACCGAGTTGCCAAAACTATAGTTTGTTAACAAGAAATTTGTGGTTGTTGCTGAGAAACGAGTTTTAATGACTTCAATCTAAGTGTATGTAAACTTCCGATTTCAACTGTATGTATGTATGTATGTATGTATGTATGTGTTTATGTCCTTTATTTTTCTCTCACCCCCTCTGTCTCTCTCTCACCCCCTCTGTCTCTCTCTCACCCCCTCTGTCTCTCTCTGTCAGTAGTCTGAAGGATGAAGAGGAGCAGATGTGTCCTATTTGTCTGTTGGACATGCTGGATGAGGAGAGTCTGACTGTGTGTGAGGAAGGCTGCAGGAACAAGCTGCACCACCACTGCATGTCTATCTGTGAGTACAACAGTACGCTATCAGGAGACTGCATGTCTATCTGTGAGTACAACAGTACGCTATCAGGAGACTGCATGTCTATCTGTGAGTACAACAGTATGCTATCAGGAGACTGCATGTCTATCTGTGAGTACAACAGTACGCTATCAGGAGACTGCATGTCTGTGAGTACTACAGTATGCTATCAAAAGACTGCATGTCTGTGAGTACTACAGTATGCTATCAAAAGACTGCATGTCTGTGAGTACTACAGTATGCTATCAAAAGACTGCATGTCTGTGAGTACTACAGTACGCTATCAAAAGACTGCATGTCTGTGAGTACTACAGTACATTATCAAAAGACTGCATGTCTGTGAGTACTACAGTACATTATCAAAAGACTGCATGTCTGTGAGTACTACAGTATGCTATCAAGACTGCATGTCTGTGAGTACTACAGTATGCTATCAATAGACTGCATGTCTGTGAGTACTACAATACGCTATCAAAAGACTGCATGTCTGTGAGTACTACAGTACGCTATCAAAAGTTCAACTCATTTAAACTTTTGACGCGTGTACAGTGTAATATGGTCCCTGTCATCTAAGCCAAGGTGAGCTCTGACATTGTCAAAATAGTTTTACCCAAGTAGCACTTAGGGTTAGTTCATAAGGCAGGGGTATTGAAATCTGACTCTACAAGGTCCTGAGTACTGCTGGTTTTCTGTTCCGCCAGATAATTAATTGCACTCACCTGGTGTCCCAGGTCTAAATCCGTCCCTGATTTAGAGGGGAAGAATACTTTTTTTAAAAGCAGTTAAACTGGCATCAAGGTCCAGATTTTTCTATTTGAGGGGGCATATGGTATTCTGTTGTAGTTGCTTTTAGGAACACTATGCACATGTATATCCATTATGGCGCTACCACTGTACACCAACTACTTCAACTGGTGAAGAAAAGCACTGAGTGAAAACAAGACTTTCAGAGCTTCTACTCTGTTTATTTTAGTGTCATTTCACCGTATCAGCTTCTCTCAAAATACATGTTTAATCACCCCACACCTCGTCAAACAGAGGCTGACTCTGTGAAGGGGGAAATTATAATAGGCTCCGAGCTGTTAGCGATCTCCCCTAACATCGACCGACTGACTGTTTGAGACCTGGGTGTCTGTGGCCCGGCCTCAGACATGGACTCGTCTGACATTTAGTGACTCCATGCAGTCATCCATGAAGGTTTTATAGTCCAGCAAGCACCACCACACTCCACTCAGCTTACTCCCATCCCATTACACACACACACACACACACACACACACACACACACACACACACACACACACACACACACACACACACACACACACACAGCCCTCTCGATAGTCTGTCACGTTCGTGCTGAGGCCCTAGCCCTCTTCTCTCTCTCTCTAAACTCCAGTCTAATTGTTGCTCCATTTTATTGGTGCATTGACTTCCTTGACACCCAGTCAGTGCATTGTCATTTTCTAAACTGGGGGGAGAGCTAATTCTGTTGGTCCGTCTCTGCCTGTCTCGCAGGGGCTGAGGAATGCCGGCGGAACCACGAGACGCTCATCTGCCCCCTCTGTAGAGCCAAGTGGAAGTCCCATGATTTTTACAGGTAATTTTAACGTGTGTTTGTGTGGGCTAGGAACTAGCAACTCCTGGAAAGACTCCTGGGATGGGGGGGGAGGGGAATGATTTGACAGCGCACCAGCTGGTATCTGGTATTGTTGTGTGAAAGACGGGGGAAGCGGCTTCACTATATTTGTGTCTGGGAGGAAAGGAAACACCTGCCTCGTCTGAGATGACAGAACAGCTGTGGAGCTTCACGAATCTCATGCAAGCTGAATGCAAGCTATGGTTAACTAACAGTTAGCTAACTATTGAATGGTTTATAAGCTGTTTATAAGCTCAGTGTTAGGGATTTAGATTAGAGCATATCGTGTGGAACTGCACAATGAGTCTGTGATGGATTCATTGCAGGCTACGTCAATGACACAGTAGGACAGAGACAGGAAAGAACCTTGAGTGTTAGCGGTGAGCTACGCTACAGTGTATTCAGGCCCTTTCCCCTTTTCCACCTTTTGTTACGTTACTGCCTTATTTTAAAATTGATTAAATCGTATTTTCCCCTCAATCTACCCACAATACCCCATAATGACAAAACAAAAACAGGTTTTTAGACTTTTTAAAAATAAAAAAACTGATGTTACATTTACATAAGTATTCAGATCATTTACTCAGTACTTTGTTGAAGCACCTTTGGCAGCGATTACAGCCTCGAGTCTTCTTGGGTATGGCGCTACAAGCTTGGCACACCTGTATTTGGGGAGTTTCTCCCATTCTTCTCTGCAGATCCTCTCAAGCTCTGTCAGGTTGGATGGAGAGCGTTGCTGCGCAGCTATTTTCAGGTCTCTCCAGAGATCGGATTCAATTCCAGGCTCTGGCTGAGCCTCTCAAGGACTTGTCCCGAAGCCACTTCTGCATTGTCTTGGCTGTGTGCTTAGGGTCGTTGTCCTTTTGGAAGGTGAACCTTCACCCCAGTCTGAGGTCCTGAGCGCTCTGTAGCAGGTTTTTTATCATGGATCTCTCTGTACTTTGCTCTGTTCATCTTTGCCTCGATCCTGACTAGTCTCCCATTAGCATGTTAGTGGTGCGCTAGGCTATATCATTCTAGGTCAAACAGGGCTACGCTAACGCAGTGTGCCAGAGCCATTCCGCTTAAAGCTTAATAGAAGCCAATAACTGGGAGTTCAGGAATATCAGTGTCAACAGCCCCACCGCCTCCCACACACACACACACACACACACACACACACACACATCACCATTCGAGACTCACCCCCCCTACACATCACCGTTCGAGACTCACCCCCCCACACATCACCGTTCGAGACTCACCCCCCCCACACATCACCGTTCGAGACTCACCCCCCCCACACACATCACCGTTCGAGACTCACCCCCCCCCACACACATCACCGTTCGAGACTCACCCCCCCCACACACATCACCGTTCGAGACTCACCCCCCCACACATCACCGTTCGAGACTCACCCCCCCCCCCCCACACATCACCGTTCGAGACTCACCCCCCCACACACATCACCGTTCGAGACTCACCCCCCCCACACATCACCGTTCGAGACTCACCCCCCCCACACACATCACCGTTCGAGACTCACCCCCCCCACACACATCACCGTTCGAGACTCACCCCCCCCACACACATCACCGTTCGAGACTCACCCCCCCCCACACATCACCGTTCGAGACTCACCCCCCCCACACATCACCGTTCGAGACTCACCCCCCCCACACACATCACCGTTCGAGACTCACCCCCCCCCCCCCCCCACACATCACCGTTCGAGACTCACCCCCCCCACACACATCACCGTTCGAGACTCACCCCCCCCACACACATCACCGTTCGAGACTCACCCCCCCCACACACATCACCGTTCGAGACTCACCCCCCCCCACACACATCACCGTTCGAGACTCACCCCCCCCACACACATCACCGTTCGAGACTCACCCCCCCCCCACACACATCACCGTTCGAGACTCACCACCCCCCAACACACATCACCGTTCGAGACTCACCACCCCCCAACACATCACCGTTCGAGACTCACCCCCCCACACACATCACCGTTCGAGACTCACCCCCCCACACACATCACCGTTCGAGACTCACCCCCCCCACACACATCACCGTTCGAGACTCACCCCCCCCCCACACACACATCACCGTTCGAGACTCACCCCCCCACACATCACCGTTCGAAACTCACCCCCCACATACATCACCATTCCCTTAGCTATCAACCCTTACAACCAGCCACTGTAAAACATTACAGCACTAAAAACTGTAGACATTTTAATGTGTCTCCACAATGTTTATCTGAAGGCTCTAGTGCTGTATAATATTACATACCCCTGAATGAGCCCATGTCCTACCATAAATAAGTACATGCTAAATACACTAGCCTCAAGAACTTCTTTGAACTTGAAGTGCCGTGTGCGAGGATGCACACGTATGTTAGTGTGCGCACCTGTGTGTGTGTGTGTGTGTGTGTGTGTGTGTGTGTGTGTGTACGTAGGTTTGTCGTGAGCTCGATCCCCTCCACAGTGCGGTTATGTGAGCCAGACAGCCAGGCACCAGCCCTTGTTTTGTGCGTCTGCCTGGGAATGAAATGATAGCTGTTGTTTTTCCCCCCTTAAGACATGAATCCTGTCAGAAAGTATCTGTTACCCCTCCACCCTGAAATCGGACACAGTTGTTTTTCTACCTTTTTTTGTTGTTGTTTGTTTGCAATTATGATGACCCGCCATGTCACATGACTATTGTGCCAATACAACATGAAGGAAAGAGTTTCCAATTTTTCCGGTTTCACTGGGTTGATTCCTGGCGTCTTTAGAATATGATTCTCCCCCTATTGACAACTTCTCCCCCCATTCATTATATTCTGAATGTATATTCCTGAATCCTGACCAAGCCTGAATCAGCATATTTGTGACCATTCTTTATTATAATATCAAATGCTCAGACCTACAATTCAAACTTAGTCTAGTTACCTACCTACCACCACCATTTTGAGTCCCCCAAAAGTCGCTAAAAGCTCACTGACTTTGGCGTCTTTCTCGGCAGCCATGACCCCTCATCTGTCTCCATGGAGAATGCGGCGGCGTCATCGTCCCACAGCGAAGGGGGTTCCAGAGGGGGGTCATCGTCCCAGGAGGGGGACTTCACCCTGCCACAATACGGGGTCCAGCAAATCCCCCAGACCTACAAAGAACTGGCCGAGCCCTGGATAAAGGTGAGGGGGGTGGGAAGAGGGACGTGGGGACCCTGTCTTATACTTTCAAATTCTTGAATAACCTTTTGAGCTTGCATTTTTTGGGACTATTCCTTTCCCTTTGCCTACAAAGAGGGGTTTACGTGTACTTGTGTCTCTATCCGATCAGTGCCATATTCCTTTCAGACTAATTTACTGTCTCTGTCCTCCCAAGGTGTTTGGCATGGAGGTGGTGGGCTGTCTGTTCTCCAGGAACTGGAACATCAGGGAGATGGCCCTGCGGCGGCTGTCACATGACGTCAGCGGCGCGCTCCTCCTGGCCAATGGTGAACGCTCCTGGCCGGGGGCGGGACTAGGGGCCGGGGCGGGCTGCTCTGAGGTGTCGGGTGACGTGGTGGTGGAGTCGTGCTGCAGCGTCCTCTCCATGGTGTGTGCTGACCCTGTCTACAAGGTCTACGTGGCTGCACTGGTGAGACTCAACATTTAGTCATTTAGCAGGTGGTCTTATCCAGAGCCACTTAACAGTTCCTGCATTCATGTTAAGATAGCTAGGTGGGACAACCACATATCACAGTCGTGGCTGATAATTAAATAGTTATCAGCGAAGTTGGTGCTAGTAAAAAAGAGCAGTGTGAGTGTTTTGGTACCTTATTTTCTTAAATATGACTGTACCATACTCCAGCTGTCAAGGAAAGCATTTTGGCCCCGTAAAGGCTGAAGCCCCGTCCATAAACACCTCTATCACGGCGCTTCCAAAACGTTTATCTTCCAGAAATCACCATCACTTCAAAGACAAATTATACACTGTACTGTATGTACACAGTGATTGCAATGCATAGATGGTCAAGTAACTTCAGCTCATTGCCATGAACCCTGTGCTGAAGACATGAAATGTATTGTTATCGGTACTGATTAGTTAGCGCTACCCAATCTCCGCTTTCACCCCTTGGCTTGTCTCCCGCCCACCACAGCTCTTAAATTGTCCTAAAGTCCACTTCAACAACAAGCTAGCCTGGCTAGTCCTAAAGTCCACTTCAACAACAAGCTAGCCTGGCTAGTCCTAAAGTCAAACCAGCAGGGATTCTCCAAGGACAGACTGAGCATCTCTTTTTTCACTCCTCCTAGCCTAATTTCTTCTACTTCGTCTCTTTTAGAGAACAATATTTATTGGTGGCTGTTTTAAAAAATATGCAGACCCTCTGGGGAGCTCGACATTTCCCCCCGCGGCACTTTGCTTCAGCAGAGCTGCGGTTATGGAAAACAAAAAGGGTTCTGTCTTCTCTGGGGGCTTTCCAGCGTGTTTAGCAGCAGACAGACTTTTGGCGTCTGTTGTATTCTTCTATTAAGACAAAGCAGGGGATGTTGGCGATGGCGGGGAGTGGACTAAAAATACCATGGGCACCACCAGAGTTGGAAGAGTGGGACAAAAATCGACTTAAATCGCCATTTTCAAAAGCCTCTACTTTGTTTGAGGCAGCCTTGGAAAGTGTGCTCAGATCACGGGGCAAAGTTGTTTGCTACGTGCGCACTACCTTGGACCTTGTAACGAGTGAAAATGCCAGAGCCACCATTTCAATAACTTTGATGGGGGTCCTATTTTCTTGCCTTGTCATACCATGTGATGTGGTTTCCCCTTTGGAAGTTTTGTTTGTTTTGCCAAAATACTTGTTTATTGATATGATCCATCTCTCCTGAGAGTAGAGTAGGCTGGGGAGAATGTAGTAATGGAGGGAGGGAGGGAGTGAGTGCGTGTATGTAGTGCTGTGTTTGAGTGATTTGTGAGTGGGATGAGGTGGTTGGAGGAAGAAGTAGCCTTGTCTGCCTGGTGGAGGGAGGGTGGGGGAGAAAGTCTCTCTCTGAGTCCCTCTCTCTCTATCGGGCTCTGGGCAGCATTCCAATGCAACGCTCTATCAGTCACCACTTCTCTCTCTCTGGGAGTAAGGGTCAGGCTGCACCGCCTGTAACCTAGCACCTCTACCCCTCTCCTGGGGGGAGCACCTCCAAGTCTCCTCCACCTCCAGCCGAGGCCACAGAGGGTCTCCAATGCCCTTGTGGTCATGCCCAGGTGGACATATTCTCACAGGAATAGACGGGGTCTTAACTCGACTGGGTCAAAAGCGCAATTTCCCCAACCGCCTTATTAGTATTACATATGGGCTCCAAGAGGTCTTGTGTTGCGCATTCATTTTTTAATTTTACATTTTTTTACGCAACTTGCCATCTCAGCATTTGCCGTGTTTGTTTGGTTTAGTCATGTAGGGCAAAATGTGGGCTTTATATAAAGTATTTAAAACTCATAGTTGATAGTAAGTTTTTATACTTTAGACTGGACAATATCGTTGTCACATTCACTGTTCTTGTCTTTTACCCATGTTCCACACACAGGACTAGGGATAAAGTGTTTGTAGTACTGACTGTATGTTTGAAGTGTTAATGTGAACCCTGTTCTCTTACCCCCTTGTTGTAGAAAACCTTGCGGGCCATGCTGGTGTACACGCCCTGCCACTCCGTGTCTGAACGCTCACGCCTGCAGCAGCTGCTCCGGCCTGTGGTGGAGACCATCCTGGTCAAATGTGCCGACGCCAACAGGTAAAGTCAGTCTGAAACTACAGAGTGGGATAGATATGGGAGCCTGACTACAACTGCTTGTAGCTAGTGCCCTCAGGTGGAGAATCCACAACAGGACTTGTTCGGTTTCTCCCAGTATGATCAGTGGTGAGTTCTATCAGGGACATTCACATCTGAGTCTGGAGGTCCGGATCCTGCTGGTTTTCTCTTCTACCTGATAATTAATTGTATCCACTTGGTGTCCCAGGTCTAAATCAGTCACTGATCAGAGGGGAACAATGAAAATCAGCAGTGGAACTGGCTTCCAGGTCCAGATATACATTTCCATGATATTCTGTATATCTCCAAGAACTGACTCAAATATGGGCACCTTTACTTGTGGTATAATACTGTTAGTCAACAGATTTCCATGATTCCTGTCTCATTTTAGTAGGTCTATGTTGCACACTGTATAATCTCGTTTAAGCCAGAACTAAAATGTTGTTTAATTTGGTCAGAATGTTAACGTAATCTGTCCACAAGAGAGAACACACTGTATAAAAGTATGAATGACGGCCGTTAGTAGCCTAGCATGGACATTAATTCAGAGTGTCGTTTCTGTGTCCAGTCGTACCAGCCAGCTGTCGGTGTCCACACTACTGGAGCTGTGTAAAGGCCAGCTGGGAGAGCTGGCTGTGGGTAGAGAGATCCTCAAAGCAGGTAAGAGCTACAAATCCCATGCAGCCCCTCTGGGGTATCAGTGGAAATGTAGTCTTCGCCCCATATCACATACTCACCACAATTTATATATGCGACTTTGACTATATCTGTTGTCTTAAGTGTTTTTTCTTCTCAACAACAGTAAATATGCCACTTGTCTAATACTCAGTATCCATCTGGCCATTAATGCCCAGGTGTATATGTCTTCAACATCCAACTGACAACTCACTGTAAGCATCTCTCCCTATCCATCTCTCTCAGGGTCCATCGGTATTGGCGGGGTGGACTATGTCCTGAACTGCATCCTGGGGCCCCAGACAGAGGCCAATAACTGGCAGGCCCTGCTGGGCCGTCTGTGTCTGATTGACAGGCTCCTGCTGGAGTTCCCTGCTGAGTTTTACCCCCACATCGTCTCCGGAGGGGACTGGCACCAGTCTCAGACCCTGGGGGATAGGTACGCAATCTTACCGTCTTAGACTTGTTCTTGTATAGCCTGATTCACCTAGCTGCTGACTCGAGTCTGACTCCCTGGGAGAGGTAGAGGAGTGCCACAGGGATGAGTGTTGTGTCCAGTGATATTTCCCTGACTTAGTAGTTTGGATCTTGTAGCCTTGAGCTCACAGTATTGATATGGTGACCTTGTCATGGTATAGCCTCGATCACCTAGACAAAGTCAAAACCTTGTACGCTTGAGTGCGTAGCCTTGGATACATAGCCTTGACCTGGCCCATTACTCTGAATGCTTGGGAAGTTCATTAAGGCACGTAATGTCCTATTATGGATTCTTTGGGCATTGCTATTAATAAACACTACAAACTTTATTAAAAATGGTGTCCTGGTTTGTAGCTTGTAATTCAGTAGTTTGGTCTGTTCTTAATGTTGATGACATTATGGTAATTGAAATATTTTTTTAGTCCAAATTAAAATATGTAGACTCGTGATGACCAAACTCTGGTCTGGATAACACTTCCTTGAATTGTGTCTTTATATCTCACACAGTGATTTTATTGCAAGAGAGTGTACTATAGGGAATAGGAAGCTACAGCCTTTTAAGTTGTCCTTCTCCTGTTCCCTTGTCCAGGTATCAGAAGCTGCTCCCCCTACTGAGCTTCTCGCTGCAGTCCATCGACAACTCCCACTCTATGGTGGGCAAGCTGTCTCGCCGCGTGTTCCTGAGCGCCGCGCGCATGGTGGCCCGCGTGCCGCACGTCTTCGTGAAGCTCCTGGACATGCTGAGCGTCACCAGCTCCACGCACTACGCCCGCATGCGCCGCCGCCTGCTCGCCATCGCCGAGGAGATGGACATCCTGGACGCCATCAACCTGGGCCTGGAGAGCATGGAGCACAGCGCCAGCGAGGCGCACCAACGGGCCAGCGCCGCCTTCCTTGAGCCCTCCGCGCCTCAGAACTCGCCCAACGTAACCGAGAGCAACACCCCGACGCATACGGTCCAGATGACCAGCGGGAAGGGAGGGAGAGGTTTCTCCGGCAACGTGGGAGCGAGTCCTGAGGATATAAGTGAGAGGTTAGCGGCCATCTCAACTAGCGCTGGGCGTCCCAATATGGCCACTTCCACGTGCGGTGGGGCCCTGACCGAGCACCCAAAGCCCCCCGTTCAGGCGCGTAACCGCCCCCTCAGCCAGTGCCTGAACTCTACGCCTTCCAGCCAAACCCCCAGCCTCCCCTCACCCTCCGCCTCCCACCCTCCCCCCTCCTTCCCAGGCCCTGACAGCAGTACCAAACCCCGGCCCCAGAGCTTCGTCCCCAGCAAGCTAGCGTCAACTGCCCCCTCCTCTGCTTCCTCCTGCTCTCCAGGCACCCAGCGCAGGTTTCCCCAGCAGAAGCCCTTCAGCAACAAGGACTCAGAGAAGCAGCTCCCCTCCCCCTGTTTCACCCAGGCCCGACCCCTCCCCTCCAGCCAGATCCACAGACCAAAGCCCTCCCGACCCACCCACTCCGAGGGAGCCAAGACCCTCTGCACCTCGCCCACTCCAAGAGCCTCCAAGATGGGCATGAAGCTGGACCTCCAGGGGGAATCGCCCAGCCTCTCCACCAGCGCCTCTAGAGGTGAAGGCCCTTCCACAGGGGGCCACATGGGGGGTGCCACCACCCTCATCAGCAGCGAGGACAGCTGCTTCACCCCTGTGGAAGAGAAGTTCCGTGGACTGGCCGCCTCTGCTGAGCTCAACTCCTCCATGGAAGACCTCCTGGAAGCATCTTTGCCCGTTGCTGGTGACACCACCGTCACGTTCCAGTCGGAGGTGGCCGTGCTGTCGCCGGAGCGGGCTGGGGATGGGCCGGGAGGAGGGGGAGAGGTGGGGATGTACAGCGAGGACGTGACGCAGCACCAGAAGTGCAAGGAGAAGATGGAGGCGGAGGAGGAGGCAGCGCTGGCCGTAGTTATGGCCATGTCAGAGTCGCAGGATGCGCTGCCCGTCATCCCCCAGCTGCAGGTGGATAAAGACCAGGACATCATCATCATCCAGGCAGATGTGAGTCAATGTGCACCTTCAGGAACATATGTCCCTACAAGGCTTTAGACTTCCTCAGTGTTCCCTAAACAAAAGGGCAGTTTCCCAGACATAGATTAAGCCTTATGTTTCTCCATTGAGCTTCCTTTTTCTCCAGGACTAGGCTTAATTTGTGCCCAGGAAACTGCCCCAGTAACTGGCTTAATAACTAACATATAAGTAGAGAACATTGTCACACCCAAGGTCAGAGAATACATGGGAATAATCATATCAACCTGCCAATATTGACTGAAGCCCTAAATCTAACCCTGTGTGTGTGTGTGCTACTAGGCCTATTGCCTATACACATGCTGGCTGTGGGAAGCCTACCACTTCACGGCTGAGCCGTTGTTGCTCCTAGATGTTTCCACTTCACAATAACACTTACAGTTGACCGGGGAAGCTCTCTTTGACAGTGCTACATTGAAAGTCACTGAGCTCTTCAGTAAGGGGCATTTTACTGCCAATGTTTGTCTATGGAGATTGGCTGTGTGCTTGATTTTATACACCTGTCAGCAACGGTATGGCTGAAATAGTCGAATCCACTCATTTCAAGAGGTGTCCACATACACGTGTGTGTGTGTGTATACACGTATGTGTGTGTGTATGTATGTACAGTTGAAGTCAGAAGTTCACATACACTTAGGTTGGAGTCATTAAAACTCGTTTTTCAACCACTCCACAAATTTCTTGTTAACAAACTATAGTTTTGACAAGTCGGTTAGGACATCTACTTTGTGCACGACACAGGTAATATTTCCAACAATTGTTTACAGACAGATTATTTCACTTATAATTCACTGTATCACAATTCCAGTGGGTCAGAAGTTTACATACACTAAGTTGACTGTGCCTTTAAACAGCCTGGAAAATTCCAGAAAATGTAATGGCTTTAGAAGCTTCTGATAGGCTAATTGACATCATTTGAGTCAATTGGAGGTGTACCTGTGTATGTATTTCAAGGCGTACCTTCAAACTCAGTGCCTCTTTGCTTGATATCATGGGAAAATCAAAAGAAATCAGCCAAGACCTCAGGAAAAAATGGTAGATCTCCACAAGTCTGGTTCATCCTTGGGAGCAATTTCCAAACGCCTGAAGGTACCACGTTCATCTGTACAAACAATAGTACGCAAGTATAAACACCATGGGACCACGCAGCCGTCATACCGCTCAGGAAGGAGACGCGTTCTGTCTCCTCGAGATGAACGTACTCTGGTGCGAAAAGTGCAAATCAATCACAGAACAACAACATAGGACCTTGTGAAGATGCTGGAGGAAACGGGTACAAAAGTATCTATATCCACAGTAAAACGAGTCCTATATCGACATAACCTGAAAGGCTGCTCAGCAAGGAAGAGGCCACTGCTCCAAAACCGCCATAAAAAAGCCACACTACGGTTTGCAATTGCACATGGGGACAAAGACTGTACTTTTTGGAGAAATATCCTCTGGTCTGATGAAACCAAAATAGAACTGTTAGGCCATAATGACCATCGTTCTGTTTGGAGGAAAAAGGGGGAGGTTTGCAAGCCGAAGTGTACCATCCCAACCGTGAAGCACGGGGGTGGCAGCATGTTGTGGGGGTGCTTTGCTGCAGGAGGGACTGGTGCACTTCACAAAATAGATGGCATCATGCAGAAGGAAAATTGTGGATATATTGAAGGAACATCTGAAGACATCAGTCAAGAAGTTAAAGCTTGGTCGCAAATGGGTCTTCCAAATGGACAATGACCCCAAGCATATTTCCAAAGTTGTGGCAAAATGGCTTAAGGACAACGAAGTCAAGGTGTTGGAGTGGCCATCACAAAGCCCTGACCTCAATCCCATAGAAAATTTGTGGGCAGAACTGAAAAAGCGTGTGCAAGCAAGGAGGCCTATAAACCTGACTCAGTTCCACCAGCTCTGTCAGGAGGAATGGGCCAAAATTCACCCAACTTATTGTGGGAAGCTTGTGGAAGGCTACCTGAAACATTTGACCCAAGTGAAATAATTTAAAAGCAATGCTACCAAATACTAATTGAGTGTATGTAAACTTCTAACCCACTGGGAATGTGATGAAAGAAATAAAAGATGAAATCATTGTCTCTACTATTATTCTGACATTTCACATTCTTAAAATAAAGTGGTGATCCTAACTGACCTAAAACAGGGGATTTTTACTAGGATTAAATGTCAGGAATTGTGAAACCGCGTTTTAAATGTATTTGGCTAAGGTGTATGTAAAGTTCCGACTTCAGCTTTGTATGTAATGTATGTGTGTGTCATACTAAACTTCAGGTTTGTATGCAATGTACGTGTGTGTCATACTAACGTGTTGTCATCCCATGCTTCCCCAGACTCCAGAGACACTGCCTGGTCATACCAAAGCCAAGCAGCCCTACAGGGAGGGCCAGGAGTGGCTGAAGGGCCAGCAGATTGGCCTGGGGGCCTTCTCCTCCTGCTACCAGGCCCAGGACGTGGGCACTGGCACCCTGATGGCTGTCAAACAGGTGAGAAGAGGAGACGCATGGCAACCACAGATGTCTGCCCTGATACACACCTGTTGATGTCAGAGAAATAGATGGTTATAAAAATGTGTCCTAGCCAGTCAGAGCTCTTACTGTAGCGCATCTATACCTATTCAATGCTTTCCCATCTACAGGAGTGTTTAGGGAATACGGGCTAGGTGTTGTTGCTAGGTGGGGCCTATTGGTCTCTTGTGTCCCCTGGTGCAGAAACTCCGGGGATTCCATGTCAGAGTTGTGACTTCATTTTAGCTAGTGACCTCAAACTGAGATGTTGCCCTTAAAGAGAGAATGTCCAGCTCTCTTCCCCTGATCAGTCTTCCCTGTAGCTCAGTTGGTAGAGCATGGTGTTTGCAACGCCAGGGTTGTGGGTTCGATTCCCACGGGGGGCCAGCACAGGAAAAAAAAAATGTATGAAATGTATGCATTCACTACTGTAAGTCGCTCTGGATAAGAGCGTCTGCTAAATGACTAAAATGTAAATGTAAAATGTATAACCCTGTGTATGCATGTCCTCCCTGACTATAGGTGACCTACGTCAGGAACACATCGTCTGAGCAAGAGGAGGTGGTGACTGCTCTGAGGGAGGAGATCCGGATGATGGCCCACCTCAACCACCCCAACATCATCCGTATGCTGGGGGCCACCTGCGAGAAGAGCAACTACAACCTGATGGTAGAGTGGATGGCAGGTAACGACATCCTCCTCTGCTGCTGATGATGATGATGATGATATCCCACATTGAAAAAATGTGGATGTTTTGGGGGGGGGGCTTTCCTGCTTTCCTCATTTGTTCAATTCAATTTTGATTTAGTTGATAAAAAAAAAAGACATTTGATAGATTTTTCTTTTCTTGCTTTTTATCTTTGGTGTGATTATTCATTTTGTATTTATTCAACTTTTCAGAACTGGGTACATAAAATGGTATTAATTGAACCTTTAATGAGTGATGAATATGTATCAGCAGCATTAACTTCCTGTTTGTAAAGAAGACAAGTCATGTCCAATTGGAACTATCCAGAAGTTGAACTTGATAGTAGATATTGTAACTTTTGACCCCATCCCTACTATAAACCATTGTCCTTCCTCCTATAACAATCACATATGTTGCTCCCGTAGAAATAGAAGTACTGGGTGTACCATTAATAGGATAAATAGTCATTATATTTCATGGGTTGATCCTCTCTCTGTTGTGTCCAGGTGGCAGTGTGTCCCATCTCCTGAACAAGTATGGAGCCTTCAAGGAGGCTGTGATCATCAACTACACGGAGCAGCTGCTCCGAGGCCTGGCCTACCTCCACGAGAACCAGATCATCCACAGAGACATCAAAGGTGAGGGCACACACATACACGCCATCCAGCGCACAGGAAGTCCCTGCTGCTATTGAGCTGCCTGTCACAGGGTTCAAGGTGGGCTCTCGGGGAACACACTGATTCCATGTGTTTCACCTTTTACGGGTGGAACTTCGGAGACTGTGAGTGGTAACTAACTGCAAGTCGCTCTGCAGAAGAGCGTCTGCTAAATGACAAATGTAGTGTAAAAATAAGAAACTATAATAAGGGCTTGTGATTTGTACTGGACAGGTCAGGAATAATTAACTAGAGACTGACTACTGGGTTTGTATTGGACAGGTCAGGAATAATTAACTAGAGACTGACTACTGGGTTTGTACTGGACAGGTCAGGAATAATTAACTAGAGACTGACAGCTGGGTTTGTATTGGACAGGTCAGGAATAATTAACTAGAGACTGACTACTGGGTTTGTATTGGACAGGTCAGGAATAATTAACTAGAGACTGACTACTGGGTTTGTACTGGACAGGTCAGGAATAATTAACTAGAGACTGACTACTGGGTTTGTACTGGACAGGTCAGGAATAATTAACTAGAGACTGACTACTGGGTTTGTACTGGACAGGTCAGGAATAATTAACTAGAGACTGACTACTGGGTTTGTATTGGACAGGTCAGGAATAATTAACTAGAGACTGACAGCTGGGTTTGTACTGGACAGGTCAGGAATAATTAACTAGAGACTGACTACTGGGTTTGTACTGGACAGGTCAGGAATAATTAACTAGAGACTGACAGCTGGGTTTGTACTGGACAGGTTAGGAATAATTAACTAGAGACTGACTACTGGGTGACTAGTCAGAACACACCTCACCCTACCTGTCCTGTTATGTCATACTATAACTCACCTTCTCTCCTCCAGGTGCCAACCTGCTGATTGACAGCACAGGTCAGAGACTGAGGATCGCTGACTTCGGTGCTGCAGCCAGACTGGCCTCCAAGGGCACTGGAGCAGGGGAGTTCCAGGGCCAACTCCTGGGAACCATCGCCTTCATGGCCCCAGAGGTACGCATGGATGAAAGGGAGAGAGAGTAAATCTGTGTTTAGAATTAGCATTCTGTTCCCGGCCTTTATAGTGCAATCCTTTTGACTGGAGCCATAGTGCATTTCAGACACAGCCGAACACACACACACACACTGCGTACAAGTGATGGCTCGCATAAAACGAGTAAATTCCGCCACTTAAACCAATGTCCTAAGATCAAAACCCCCCAGTCCTCTGTATCCTCTTTGTGGAGAGGGTCTGAAAGAGGTAGAAGCCGAAGCATTAGCCTTCTGTGGGGGCTGTTAGTTTTGAAGAGGGTCCTGATCATCCTGGTATTAAACTGGGCTGTCATGCTGTGGGAGGCCTGGGCAGTTGAACTCCCTCCTAATTAAACAAGGTTTTGGGAGCCACTACAATAACAAGACATTAAGGGGTCGGCCTCCATTGTGGGGGCCTTCTCTTTCAAAGGGGATTAAAATGCTCTTACATTTGGGAGTTACTGAGAAATCTAAATCCACTTTAATTCACTTCCGTAGCGAACACGTGACTCTGAATGGCCCGCATAATGGCGGCTGGGTTTCACCGCCGGAAAAAAAGCTTTGTCGGAAGCCAACGACATTTTAAATGGCCTTCACCAAACGTACGAAAGCAAGATTTGGCCTGGGAATAAATTGAAGCCATAGTCATGTGACGAATGTAGAAACAGGGCAACTAAATAGACACAACAAAACATAATGCCCGTCATGGGAGGCTCCAAAATACATTTAACTCCTTTTGGTTTGACATTGTGTCCATCCACCAAAAAGTGTCTTGTGTAACTATGCCACTCCTCAACAGCCAGTCAAGTGCTATAAAACAATGACTTGCCATTTCAGTCCTTTCTGCTGCTATTTGCAAATGCTAGACTATGAATGGAGTAGAGGTAAGTGTGTGTAGTGGGCGCGTGCAGTAAAGGCTTATTCAATAAACGTCACGCAGTTGTCCACATGTTGATACCTTTTTGTGTTCGGTTGACTCTGTAGGTGCTGCGTGGACAGCAGTACGGCCGGAGCTGTGACGTGTGGAGTGTGGGCTGTGCCATCATCGAGATGTCGTGTGCCAAGCCCCCCTGGAACGCAGAGAAACACTCCAACCACCTCGCACTCATATTCAAGGTGCCACCAATACAAGCACAGCCACAAAGTTAGATTTTACCACCTCGCACTCATATTCAAGGTGCCACCAATACAAGCACAGCCACAAAGTTAGATTTTAAGGAAACCATGTCTATTCAGTTAGATAAGTGATAAATACATTTTATTTTTAAAAAAGTGATCAATGTGTCTTCACGACCAGAAATATCCTAATCCTAGAAATGTTATTAGTACTTTTTTTAAACGTTACCATTGAATATGTGACCCACTAAAAACCACAGTCACTGTTTTACATCACTAGATGGAATTGGCACAACATTACTGTTTTAGGATTGATATACACGTATAGCTGTAAAATACATATACCTGAAAAAGCACCCTATTGGCCTGTTTCATCCAAAGGTTGATTGGGTTTCAACAGTACCGTGACCTCACCCTCCCTCCCTCCCCCAGATTGCGAGTGCCACCACGGCGCCCTCCATCCCTCCCCAACTGACCCCTGGCCTGAGGGACGTCACCCTGCGCTGCCTTGAGCTGCAGCCTGCCGACCGGCCCCCATCCAGGGAACTCCTCAAGCACCCCGTCTTCCGCCTCAACTGGTAGTCCCCAACATCCTCCCCCAGTCCCCTACATCCTCCCCCAGTCCCCTACATCCTCCCCCAGTCCCCAACATCCTCCCCCAGTCCCCTACATCCTCCCCCAGTCCCCAACATCCTCCCCCAGTCCCCTACATCCTCCCCCAATCCCCAACAGCCTCCCCCAGTCCCCAACATCCTCCCCCAGTCCCCTACATCCTCCCCCAGTCCCCTACATCCTCCCCCAATCCCCAACAGCCTCCCCCAGTCCCCAACAGCCTCCCCCAGCCTCCCTATCCCATAGTGTCTACTACTGAAGGCCCAGCCAGCCTGCCTGCTTTTCTCTCCTCCTCCCACCGCTGACAATCAGACCAGCCTCCATAACACAAGACCAGCCTACCTAACTCCAGATCGCCCTTTATCCACCCCAGACCAGCCTCCCTAACCCCAGACCGCCCTCCATCCACACCAAACTGCCCCCAGTCATGAGTGGAGGGCCTGGGATGGATGGGATACCTGGGTAATACCCTCCCGTTCTACTACTATGGCCTCAAACTGCTGTACCTTTAGCACAAAATGCAAAAAGCCAGTTGCAAAAGTTCTACTACGAAAACGGTGCTTTCTTAGTTAGTGCCATGTTGGTATACTGTAGTCTGTATTGCTCTGTTTTATCAAGCCTCTGTTCTGGTAAAGAAATGGTTCCTTCAGCACTTTGGTAGCCATTTTGCAATGGTTTCGAGAAGTTCTTCTTCCCATTTTAACCCCCCGTGAGTCAACAAATAAGTCCTTAGAACCGCAATCTGGAGACGACGGAGTAAAATGGTTTTTATCACTGTTATGTTGTAACGTCGGGTCATAAGTTTCCGACTCGGTTTTTGTTTTTAGAGTATCCTATGTGTAGAAGAAAGGCATAATGAAGCAGTTTTAATCGGTTGAATTTGTGCATAACTGCATTTCTATAAAGATGCCTTTAAGATGTGCATTTTACTGTTGGGCCATAAAGCTTAGTCGAATAATCATGAAGATTACTTAAGTATTTCAGGGAGCGGTGATATATCTAACAGAAACATGGCTAGTTTGGCTAGCAAAACGCTGAATGTGAACGCTTATGATGCCCGTATTGTCTCAAATGTTATTTTGTTCTTTGATTTCTTTCTTTTTTTTGAGATAGAAAGATCCCATGTATGAAGTTATGATTTTATATATATATATACACACAATAACACCCCAAAAAGCTATAGCTATCTTTTTTTGGTGTTATTGTATATTCAAAGCTATCCTTAAGAGATTGAGACGTTTATTGTGTATGGGCGTAAGTTTTCCGAACAACATTTTGATGTCGTGCCACACTGTTAAAATGAAAACACCCTGTTGGTCTCTTAACTCTCGCTGTTACAATTGAGCCATGTGCATCGCACATATTTTAGCCTTTTTGAATCATTTTATGAGCCCTAAATGCTGTGTCCATACATTCAAAACCGCTATATTCAATATTGATCTACCATTCTTCTGGTGCTGTTCCTTTGTAGAATGTCACGCTACAATTCAACACATTTTTTTTTTCTTTTTTATCTTGGCTCTATTTTTAAAACAAATTGTTATTAAATCCATCTACATCTGAGGTTTTCTATGACTCTTCTATTTTCCATTGTGGATACTCTATATAATGAATATAAATGCTGTACAATGTTTTTTATTTTTGGTGGAGGGATATTTCTGATTTAAGACTGACTTTTCTCCTTGAAAATGTTTTACCATCTCTTTTTGATTAGAATTTTCAAGCATGTTCCTAAATGGTGTTAATTTATGAACTATAACTCTCCAAGTGTTGTTGTTCTGGTTGTAATCCATAAAGAAAGTAAAAGGATGATAATTAAGATGTAGAATGTTTCCAAATTCAACCTTTTTTAAAAATGGGAATATGCATTTAATTGCTATTTTTATTTGGAATCCCTTAATGGCAAGGGTTTGAGACAATTTCAAAAATTCCTTTTTTAAGCAGAAAATGTAATCTATTTAAAAAAAATCCTATTCTTTACGTGGAGTACAAGCTGATCAAGCTTGAAGAGTTAAATGTAAATACATGTGAAGTTTGGTAGCTAAAATGATTGTACTTGACTGTATTTTTATACCACACTCTTTTCCATTTTATTTTTTTGTTCCTGCTTCGGGTTATTTTTCTTATGCCTTTTTAAAAGCTTTAAAGTTATGCACTCTGGTCTTTTTTATATACTGGAAGAAAAATCTGTTTCTGTCATTCATAAAAGCTAATCAGTATTACTTCAATTTGTCATGTCTGTAATTCTTACCAATCTCTTAATGCCTTCTGAATCCTCTTGTCCACCTGTCTCAGCCAGCTTGCTGGTCTTTATCTATTTTGTCTTATTTTATGCTGATGTGATGTAATCTTATGTGCTTTTTTTGGATCTAAGCTGGACTGAAATTTGTGTGAAATTGTTTCCAGTTTCCTGTGTCACTTGGTGGTACTTTTTTTTATTTGTAAAGAACATCTTGCTGTTTTATTCCAGTCTCTACTACCTCAGGTGTCCTATAGAGTCTCTTCTACCAAAGTTCACTTTCTCAATATATATATATATATATATAATCTTTTTTTTTTTTTTACTTCGTTTTTTTCAAAGATTTTCAGGGCTTAAGGGCTAACTTATATTAGCACCTTTACTGTGCAAATAAACTCATGAAATCTCTGGATTAAGAAAAAAAATGGCTTAAGCTGTATCCTGTAAGTTAAAATGTATCAAGATATTTTAATTATTACAATTTTTACCCCATTCTAAGCATTTTATTGCATAAATTGGAACTTATTTTGGTGTTTGTCTTTATGGTAAATAAACAAAAAATTGGGAAAAAGGTTTCTTGTTCCTCCTGTCAATTCTTTGTCAAAGCTCAGAACCACATAACTACTGTGTTCAGTTTATCAATGGGCATACAGACGAGTATCCTTGACTTTACTATGAGTTAGAGCAACCTCTACTTCAGAATGCCGGTGCTATTCAGTCTAACCTATGTCTTCCCTTTTAAAATAAAGGTTAAATAAAACCTGGTCATCTGAGATGGATCCTTAACTGCATGAAATGAACATGAAATGTATGTATTCACTACTGTAAGTCGCTCTTGATAAGAGCGTCTGCTAAATGACTAAAAAATGTATAAAAAAATGTAATTCATATTCAATTCATAGTAACTGAAAGGTTGCAAGATCGAATCGCCGAACTGACAAGGTAAAAAAAATCTGTCTTTCTGCCCCTGAACAAGGCAGTTAACCCACTGTTCCTAGGCCGTCATTGAAAATAAGAATTTGTTCTTAACTGATTTGCCTAGTTAAATAAAGATAAATACTGTAATTTCCGGACTATAAGCCGCTACTTTTTTCCCAGGCTTTGAACCTCGCGGCTTAAACAATGACGCGGCTAATATATGGATTTTTCCTGCTTTCAATTTCAAAAAAAAAATAGAACATTCTGTGACGTGTTCAGTTTTTTGGCGGCATGAAGCTTTCATTAGACCAATGAAATTGCCGAACGGGTTAAGGTCAAACAACTTTTTTGTTTACTGTTTAGATTAAATCGAGCGCTCTCAAACTTCCCATCATTCTGATTACGGTAGTCATTTTGTCACCCTGATTCCTGGGGGCACAACAAAGTATTTGCAGCCACTCGACATCAGTGTAAATCGTGCATTTAAGGTGGCGCTCCGTGTTCAGTGGGAGGCTTGGATGACAAGTGGGGAGAAATCCTTCACTAAAACGGGCCGCATACGAAGAGCAACTTATGGTCAAGTCTGCCAGTGGGTCCTGACAGCGTGGAGCATTGTCAAAAAATCCACTGTCATCAACGGGTTTCGAAAGGCTGGACTGCTGCGTGTTGAAGAGGGCTCAGCGGGGGATTTGCCTATGGATGAAAGTGACGAGAGCGACAATGAAAACGATCCAATATCGGATGAAGCAATTCTGAGGCTATTCAACTCCGACACCGAAGGAGATGGTTTCAGTGCACAGGAGGAGGAAGATGGTGACCAATGACTTTCTTGGTAGGCTACTGTTTACTGCTAATTTTTTATTTTTTGTGTTTCGTTAAAGCCTATTTATTTTTGTTACAAGCCGTGTTTCGTTAAAGCCTGTGTAAAGTTCATTTGTTTCAATGTACCGGTAGGCACCTGCGGCTTATAGACATGTGCGGCTTATTTATGTTAAAAATATATATATATATATTTTTTTTTTATTCATTGGGTGCGGCTTATATTCAGGTGCGCTTAATAGTCCGGAAATTACGGTAGTCAGTACAGGACAAAGATGCGCATAACTCTTAGGTGAAGGCCTATCAAAACCATGAACACTTTCCTTGAGTACAGTGTCCGAAGCATCATGTGGTAGGACTTGTTCTGGAGGATAGGGCTAGCACAATTACCGCGGAGCCGGCGGTTATGGATGAAGACCGTCATGAAAAGAAAATAACTGTCAAACGTTTAACTGAAGACTGGTTCGTGCGGTTGAGTCAGTTTCTGCTGTAACATGGACTCTTAACGTGATTAAACTTTGTTGCTCCTCGCTGAAACAAGCAAAAGAGTGTTTGTGGAATGGGGACACTCGCTGTATTCATTCTATTTCTATGGCAGCACACATTCAGGAAGAGAGGAGAACATGCCAGTTAAGATATTCCAGAATTCCAGACTGACACAGCGGTTGTGTTGGAGATGGACCTGTCAGTTGGTTCAGTACAAGTCACTCAGTGGAATACTGGCCTAAAAGTCTATTCAACCAAGACATGCCTTGTCTGACTTCAATAATAATATATATTTTTAATTGTAACACGCTTTTCAAAAACCCAAAGTGCCACAAAAAAATGTATATATAAAAGTGTAAGAGCTGTTTGAAAAGACCTCCTGAAATTTCAACCTGTTTTGTTGGGATGGAGTTTATGCATGCCTGATGACATCACCAGGCAGTAAATGAGTTAATAGAATAAATAAGAAAAGACAGTTCCTAACCTCTCTGCCAATAACAGCTAGTTTTCAGTTTCCCCACTCAGACCACTCCCAGACAGTCCTAGCTAAATTCTTGCTTGAGAAATTGCTCTTTACTAAGAAGCTATTTTTGTTTCATTTCAATCTACACAACACCCCATAATGACAAAGCAAAAATAGGTTTTAGAAATGTTTGGTAGTTCATAAAAAATAAACTGAAATCATATTTACATAAGTATTCGTATTCAGACCCTCAACACTTTGTTGAAGCACCTTTGGCAGCGATTACAGCCTCAAGTCATCTTGGGTATGACGCTACAAGCTTGGCACACCTGTATTTGGGGAGTTTCTCCCATTCTCTGCAGATCCTCTCTAGCTCTGTCAGGTTGGATGGGGAGCGTTGCTGCACAGCCATTTTCAGGTATCTCCAGAGATGTTCGATCGGATTCAAGTCCGGGCTCTGCCTGGGAAACTCAAGGACTTGTCCCGAAGCCACTCCTGCGTTGTCTTGGCTGTGTGCTTAGGGTCGTTGTCCTTTTGAAAGGTGAATCTGGATCAGGTTTTCATTAAGGATCTCTCTGTACTTTGTTCTGTTCATCTTTCCCTCTATCCTGACATTTTTTGCAAATGTATTTACGTACGTATTCAGACCCTTTGCTATGAGACTCAAAATGAATCTCAGGTGCATCCTGTTTCCATTGATCATCCTTGAGATGTTTTTACAACTTGATTGGAGCCCACCTATGGTAAATTCAATTGATTGGACATGATTTGGAAAGACACACACCTGTCTATATAAGGTCCCATAGTTGACAGTGAATGTCAGAGCAAAAAAAGCCACAAGGTCGAAGAAATTGTCTGTAGAGCACCGAGACAGGATTGTTTCAAGGCACAAATCTGGGGAAGGGTACCAAAAAATGTCTGCATCATTGAAGGTCCCCAAGAACACAGTGGCCTCCATCATTTTTAAATGGAATAAGTTTGGAACTACCAAGACTTTTCCTAAAGCTGTCCGGCTGGCCAAACTGCGCAATTGGGGGAGAAGGGCCTTGGTCAGGGATGTGACCAAGAACCCAATGGTCACTCTGACAGAGCTCCAGAGTTCCTCTGTGTAGATGGCAGAAACTTCCAGAAGGACAACCATCTCTGCAGCACTCCACAAATCAGGCCTTTATGGTAGAGTGGCCAGAAGGAAGCCACTCCTCAGTAATAAGCACATGACAGTCCGCTTTGAGTTTGCCAAAAGGCACCTAAAGGACTCTCAGAACATGAGAAACAAGATTCTCTGTTCTGGTGAAACGAAGATTCAACTATTTGGCCTGAATGCCAAGCGTCACGTCTGGAGGGAGACTAGTCTTAATCGAGGGAAAGATAAACGGAGCAAAGTACAGAGAGATCCTTGATGAAAACCTGCTCCATAGTGCTCAGGACCTCAGATTGGGGTGAAGGTTCACCTTCCAACAGGACAACAACCCTAAGCACACAGCCAAGACAACGCAGAAGTGGCTTTGGGACAAGTCTCCGAATGTCCTTGAGTGGCCCAGCCAGAGCCCGGACTTGAACCCGATCTAACATCTCTGGAGAGAACTGCAAATAGCTGTGCAGCGACGCTCCCCATCCCCCTGAAAGAGCTTGAGAGGATCTGCAGAGAAGAATGGGAGAAACTTCCCAAATACAGGTGTGCCAAGCTTGTAGCGTCATACCCAAGAAGACTCGAGGCTGTAATCGCTGCCAAAGCTGATTCAACAAAGTACTGAGTAAAGGGTCTGAACACTAATGTAAATGTGATATTTCAATTTTTAATGTTCAATACATTTGCCAAAAATGTGTTTTTTCTTTGTCATGTGTATTGTGTGTAGACTGATGAGGGGAAAAATAACTATTTAATCTATTTTAGAATAAGGCTGTAGCGTAACAAAATGTGGAAAAAGTCCAGGGGTCTGAATACTTTCCGAATGCACTATATATACAGGGTGTACCAGTACCAGATCAATATGCAGCTATATACAGGGAGTACCAGTACCAGATCAATGTGCAGCTATATACAGGGTGTACCAGTACCAGATCAATGTGGAGCTATATACAGGGAGTACCAGTACCAGATCAATGTGAAGCTATATACAGGGAGTACCAGTACCAGATCAATGTGAAGCTATATACAGGGAGTACCAGATCAATATGAAGCTATATACAGGGAGTACCAGTACCAGATCAATATGCAGCTATATACAGGGTGTACCAGTACCAGATCAATATGCAGCTATATACAGGGAGTACCAGTACCAGATCAATGTGAAGCTATATACAGGGAGTACCAGTACCAGATCAATATGCAGCTATATACAGGGAGTACCAGTACCAGATCAATATGCAGCTATATACAGGGAGTACCAGTACCAGATCAATATGCAGCTATATACAGGGAGTACCAGTACCAGATCAATATGCAGCTATATACAGGGAGTACCAGTACCAGATCAATGTGGAGCTATATACAGGGAGTACCAGATCAATGTGGAGCTATATACAGGGAGTACCAATACCAGATCAATGTGGAGCTATATACAGGGAGTACCAGTACCAGATCAATATGCAGCTATATACAGGGTGTACCAGTACCAGATCAATATGCAGCTATATACAGGGAGTACCAATACCAGATCAATGTGCAGCTATATACAGGGAGTACCAGATCAATATGCAGCTATATACAGGGAGTACCAGATCAATGTGCAGCTATATACAGGGAGTACCAGATCAATGTGCAGCTATATACAGGGAGTACCAGTACCAGATCAATATGCAGCTATATACAGGGAGTACCAGTACCAGATCAATGTGGAGCTATATACAGGGAGTACCAGATCAATATGCAGCTAAATACAGGGAGTACCAGTACCAGATCAATGTGGAGCTATATACAGGGAGTACCAGATCAATGTGGACCTATATACAGGGAGTACCAGTACCAGATCAATATGCAGCTATATACAGGGAGTACCAGTACCAGATCAATGTGGAGCTATATACAGGGAGTACCAGATCAATGTGGAGCTATATACAGGGAGTACCAGTACCAGATCAATGTGCAGAGGTACGGAGTATTTGAGTTAGATATGTACATGAAGGCGGGGTAAAGTGACTAGGCATCAGAATAGATAATAACAAGCAGCAATTTATGAATGTAAAAGTGTGTTCGTGCATTTGTGTTGTTGATATGTGAGTATGTAGTTTATGTGAATATGTGTGGGAGTGTCAATGTAGTGTGTGAGTGTGTATATGGTGTGTGTATATATAGTCTGAGTGTGCGTAGGGTACCATTAATTGACTATATAGCAGTCTGGCTATTTAGCAGTCATATGGCTTGGGGGTAGAAGCTGTCTCTGAGCCTGTTGGTCCGAGAGCCGACGCTCCGGTACCATTTGCAGGATGGTACAGTAGCAGAGTGAACAGTCTATTGCTGGAGTCTTTGGCAATTTTTCGGGCCTTCCTCTGACACCGCCTGATATAGAGGTCCTGGATGGCAGGGAGCTCGGCCCCATTGATGTGCTGGGCTGTCCTCACCACCCTCTGTAGCGCTTTGCATTCAAGAGTGGTGCATTTGCCAAACCAAGCAGTGATGCAGCCAGTCAAGATGCTCTCGATGGTGCAGCTGTAGAACCTTTTGAGGATCGGATGGCCCACGCCAAATCTTTTCAGCCTCCTGAGGGGGAAGAGGCGCTGCCGTGCCATTTTCACGACTGTGGGTGTGTGTGGACCATCTTAAATCCTTCGTGATGTGGGCGCCAAATAACTTGAAGGTCTCGACCCGCTCCACTACAGCCCCGTTGATGTGGATGGGTGCGTGCTCTCCCCTCTTTCTCCTATAGTCCACGATCAGCTACTTGGTCTTACTGACGTTGATGGAGAGGTTGTTGTCTTGGCACCACACTGCTATATCTCTGACCTCCTCGCCATAGGCTGTCTCATCGCCGTCGGTGATCAGGCCTATCACCGTAATGTCGTCAGCGAACTTGATGATGTTGGAATGTCATGACCAGCCTTTCAAAGCACTTCATAATTACAGATGTGAGTGCTACAGAGCGATAGTCATTTAGGAATGTTACCTTGAAGCTCCTGTTAACAGGGACAATAGTGGTCAACTTGAAACAGACTGGGACAAGGAACATGTCAGTGAAGACACTTGCCAGCTGATCTGTGCATGCTTTGAGAACACAGCCTGGTATTACGCCTGGCCCGGCAGCCTTGTGATTGTTAACCTGTTTCTAATGTTTCGCTCACATCGGCCACGGATAGCGAGATCACACAGTCATGCGGAAAACAAGGGCTTTTACGCAAGGCACAGTGGTATATTCATCAAAGTGAGCATAAAAGCCATTAATTTAGCTCGTTCTAGAGTTCTGCATTGCTGGGCAACTCACGACTGGGTTTCCCTTTGTAATCTGTTATTATCTGCAAGCCCTGCTACATACGACGAGCGTTGGAGTCGGTGTAATAGGATTCCACCTTCCTTTCATATTGTCCTTTTGCATGTTTGATGTCTCGTTGGAGGTCGTAGCGGGATTTCTTGTATGCGTCCATATCCGTGTTCCGTTCCTTGTAAGCTGTAGCTCAAATCACCACTGACTTCTGGACTTCCGGGATCTCAAAGTGTGTGATAGTGTAAAGATTTTAGGGGTAATGGTACAGAAGGACGAAGTGCAACAGAAAACGTTTTCTCCTTCGCTGCCTTAAAAGGTTCCATGTTGCACAGGAAGACCGTTTGAGCACTTACTTCCTGCTTGGCACAGCTCACTAACCCATGGCCAGCCTGATGGCCTGGGGCGTCTTCAGAAGAGAGCATGCCTCACCATCCTAGGAGGATACTCCAGTTATACTGAGGACCTTCAAACCCTGACCTTACTCCGGCTTCATGGAAGACGGACACAACTCTGTACTGACTTCGCTGTCAGCCTCCTAAAATCTAAATTCAGAGACTTGCAACCCCCTGACTGAATCAAAGTGTCAGGCAGGAACTCCCGCAGCCAAAACCCACTGACTATACCAAAGTCTAGAATGGTACATGAGGTCGTCAACCCATATTTCTGCTCATTGATTAATGAGTCACTTTAAAGAATGCAGGACATTATTGATTTGCATTTTTTAAATTTGTTATTTTTTTCCATGAATATGTTGTATGGATCTCACTTTGTAGTGACTGCCACACGAGTGTAATAAATACAACTTGAAACTTGAAAAGATCAGCTCAGCAGCACAGAATGAAATAATGCCATGTCGTGGAATTCCTGGAACCTCATTTGTTATGGCATAAGTCATGTTCTATCAAAATGTCATTCTTTATTACATCATAGTTGTTTGATAGTATTCAATTTGATAGATGCAGTAAAGAGGTCAATGGAACTCAACCAAAACAATGGAAATGCCATGGAAACGTGTTGGGGAAAGATCCCGAATCTCCTGATTGCCCCCCAGCAAAATTATCCTACATTTAGGGTAATATACTGTGAAATACACACACACACACACACATATATATATATATATATATATGTATGTTGATGTAAAATCGGAGTATAACGCTTGTATGGATGTTAAACCCAATACATGTTCATGTCATAGTCACCAATCAACTGCATTACAGTTAAAAACAACTTTGACTACCACCACAGATTTCTGTATGCTAGCTATGCTACCAGCTTAAATTATACGAACAGGAGTTAGCATTTAGCAGTCACACCTTCTAAACCTGAAAACGGACTACTTCTAAATGTTATGCAGCTAAAACAGCCAGATATCTAAATCTGACTTTAGTAACCACATTGTGGGCCTGTTAATATACACCAATCATGACTGATTTGATGAATATCCACCTTGTTAGATCAGATTGTTGTTTGTGCACCAATCCAGCATCCTTCTATCCCCCATGGTCTCTGTTCCATTGACCTCTTTACCGCATCTATAGGCCTTTATTTTCTTTCAGTAGAAAATCACTACTTGAGACTTGATTACATTGTTAAATATGATTTATTTCAGATAAACAAAACATTTTTTTATAGATTGTTTTGTCCTCTGTGACGTCACATCAAGTGTCGTGTAATACAAAAAAAGTGTTCCTATTGCTAAATCTATTTAAGTATCCCTGGATAGTTCAACGCTTCCATTTGGTCAGCCATTTTTATTCACAACAAACAGGTAATCAACTTGCACTCACCAGATAGCATCTGAGATGTACATGGACACAGTCCTGTTACATTCATTCATCCCTAACCCAGAACTAAAATCTTGCTTAATTGTAGAAATGGAACGTCTGTTAACGAGAGATGAATTAATCCCCAGAGGAGAAATGTGATGTTACCAGCAAAGACAATGAGCAGAGTACTAGTGACTGATGAAACAAGTTCATAAGAGACTGTATAATACAGTCTATAAGAGCCAAAAGATTCACTGGAATAGACTAAATCCAATAGAATCAATGGAAGTGTGCATGCATTGAAATGTATGTAGTTCTGTCCTTGAGCTGTTCTTGTCTAATGGTGTTCTTGTGTCATGTGTGGACCCCAGGAAGAGTAGCTGCTGCTTTTGCAACAGCTAATGGGAAATCCTAATAAAATACCAAATGACTGTACAATACATCCTCAATACATTAGCTAATCGTGGAGGACCTCTGTCCCATCTTAAGTAACAGGTACAGGTCCAATACATCACTTCAGAAGGATCAATAATACACATATAAAACAATAAAGAGCAATAAACGATGACATCATCAGTCCACCTTTAGTATTCACATCTTAAATATGGTTGTTAAAATAGATAAACAAAAACAGGGCAAAGGGTCATCAACCCCTATCTTTTTCCTGTAGGCATATTGTAGAGGGTCCTGGAAAGCACAGACTTGCTCCTGAACAACCTTCTCAAAACACTTCATGATCTGTGACTGAGGTCAGTGCTATTGGCCTGAATTGCTGCCCTGCATTTGCCTTTTTACAGACTGACACTTCTCATGATTATGCGTGGTGTTTTGCACCCACTGGGATATTTGCCATAAAGAGTAACATAGACAACATGTGTGTAATGAAGGACCTCACAAAGCACCTGTGGTTTAACCCCATCAGGACCTCACCCAGCACCTGTGGTTTAACCCCATCAGGACCTCAAAAAGCACCTGTGGTTTAACCCCATCAGGACCTCACCCAGCACCTGTGGTTTAACCCCATCAGGACCTCACCAAGCACCTGTGGTTTAACCCCATCAGGACCTCACAAAGCACCTGTGGTTTAACCCCATCAGGACCTCACCCAGCACCTGTGGTTTAACCCCATCAGGACCTCACCAAGCACCTGTGGTTTAACCCCATCAGGACCTCACAAAGCACCTGTGGTTTAACCCCATCAGGACCGCACAAAGCACCTGTGGTTTAACCCCATCAGGACCTCACAAAGCACCTGTGGTTTAACCCCATCAGGACCTCACACAGCACCTGTGGTTTAACCCCATCAGGACCAGATGCTGTATTTGGTTTAAAGCACCTAGATTGGTGTTTCCTCATCAATAGTGACAGCTATGGGTGGGATGAGGTTAACATTATCATTCGTCATATAGAGAGAGTAGTATGGACAAGTCCTGCTCATTCAGACTTGCATTTGATCCCATAGCCTGTGATCAGCTCTATTCCATTCCACAAGCCCCAAGTTTTACTATTCTGCTTTGATTCCGCTTTTTGGAACATTTCTGGCACTCGTGTCTGAATGCAGGACTCGTGGTCTGAATGCAGGACTCGTGGTCTGAATGCAGGACTCGTGGTCTGAATGCAGGACTCGTAGTCTGAATGCAGGACTCGTAGTCTGAATGCAGGACTTAATGATATGTGAAAGTATGCATCTTAAAAATTGTTTTCAATTTTATAAACTCAGAATCTTAATTTTCTAAATCCTATCTAAACAACTGTAGCAGGTTCTCTCTCTCTCTCTCTCCCACCTCGATTTTAAGGTGCGCTCCTTTCAAGTCTCACTCTGTTGCATAGTGTATCAGGCTCTTGCCTATATGCGGTGGAAATTGAGCCTGGGAACTTCTCATTCGGTATCTATGACACAAAGTCACTGAAGAGTTGTTTGTAATATAAAACCCTGGGTAGAGGGGCTCTGTGAATTTGGTACAGAATGTGTGCAGGTGTGTCAAAGTGTTAGAAGAAGAGATGCTATAGAAGGTCAAACTGCCGTACGACCAAATCAGAGACACTCCTACTCTGTTGGAGTGAGAGGAGACCGATATGGCAGTGTCCTCATCATTGTGCCAGGCAGTGTATTGGTTACCATCACAATCTAGACACCAGGATTTGTCATTGTGTCCCAAAACACAGTCATCTATCTGTCCTCTTCTGCTGATTCCTTTATATGTCATACCTATTTCAACCCTATTCCCACTCCACTCGACCTCCCAGTAGCAGTGGCCAGTCAGACCCTCTCTACACAGCACCTGTTGATAGTAGTCAAATCTCTCAGGGTGATCAGGGTATGGCTGCTTCCTGGTCACCCATGTCACCTTCCTGTTCTCCTCAGACAAAGATAGATTTCTGTATGTTGTGTTCGGGTCCAGTGTGAGGTTACAGGCATCTGATGGAGGAATGAAGGAAAAAAAATTATCATTATTTACATAACGATGTAAAGTGTAAGCAAGTAATTTAAACTGTGCTCTATTAAAATGCATACTGATACAGTGGATATTAATCATTAGTCTTCAAGGGGCAATCTGGAATTGGTACATCCATTTTTGGACTTAATAATTGTACAAAATTATTAAGTCCATAATTAGTAATTGTACAAAATAAATTTAAAAAAAAAACACGATTGCTTCAAAACACGGTTAATTAAAATGATCATTTTGATCTCATGGACGGTCAGTCCTTTAATCCATAGCTCTGGTCTATTTGAGAGTGGTTTCTCCAGCCCCATCCCTTAGCTGTTAACCCCTCAAAAAGATGCCAGACAGCCATTTTGTTGTTTTTTGAGTTACGGAGCGCACAGTTAAAACAACAGTTTGGGATTGGAAAAACAACAAAACGGTAGCCCCATCACATATTTTAGTCAAGGGATGGCGCTAGGGAAATGTAACCTTTAAAGTAAAGAACTGTCCACTTCATTATTTTGTAACTAAATCAAGCCAATTGAGATTCTAAATATTAGCTATATCAATTTTATCAAACGAGATTGGAGTCCTAAGAATTATTAACATAAATTGCCTAACTAAATGGACATTTAAGATGAAACATTAATATATACTGAACAAAAATATAAACGCAACAATTTTACTGAGTTACAGTTCATATAAGGAAATCAGTCAATTGAAATAAATTCATTAGGCCCTAATCTATAGATTTCACATATGGGAATACAGATTTGCATCTGTTAGTCACAGATACCTTAAAAAAAGTAGAGGCGTGGATCAGAAAACCAGTCAGCATCTGGTGTGACCACCATTTGCCTAATGCAGCGTGGCACATCTCCTTTGCATAGAGTTGATCAGGCTGTTGATTGTGGCCTGTGGAATGTTGCCCCACTCCTCTTCAAAGGCCGTGCAAAGTTGCTGGATATTGGCGGGAACTGTAACATGCTGTCGTACATGCCAATCCAGAGCATCCCAAACATGCCCAATAGGTTACATGTCTGGTGAGTATGCAGGCCATGGAAGAACTAGGACATGTTCAGCTTCCAGGAATTGTTTACAGATCCTTGGGACATTGGGCCGTGCATTATCATGTGAGGCCGGTTGGACGTATTGCCAAATTATTGTAGAGAAATGAACATTCAATTATCTGGCAACAGCTCTGGTGGACATTCCTGCAGTCAGCATGCCAATTGCACGCTCCCTAAAAACTTGAGACATCTGTGGCATTGTGTTGTGTGACAAAACTGCACATTTTAGAGTGGCCTTTTACTGCCCCCAGCACAAGGTGCACCTGTGTAATGATCATGCTGTTTAATCAACTTCTTGATATGCCACACCTGTCAACTGGATGGATTATCTTGGCAAAGGAGAATTGCTCACTAACAGGGATGTGCACACAATTTGAGAGAAATAAGCTTTTTGTGCATATGGGACATGTCTGGGATCTTTCATTTCAGCTCATTAAACATGGCACCAACACTTTACATGTTGTGTTTATATTTCTGTTCACTGAGTATACAAAACATTAAGGACACCTGCCCTTTCCATGACAGACTGACCAGGTGAATCCAGGTGACGGCTATGATCCCTTATTGATGTCACCTGTTAAATCCACTTCAATCAGTGTAGATGAAGGGGAGGAGACAGGATAAAGAAGGATTTTTAAGCCTTGAGACATGGATTGTGTATGTGTTCCATTCAGAGGGTGAATGGGCAAGACAAAATATTTAAGTGTCTTTGAACGCGGTATGGTAGTAGGTGCCAGGCGCACTGGTTTGTGTCAAGAACTGCAACGCTGCTGGGTTTTCCACGCTCAATAGTTTTCCGTGTGTCTCAAGAATGGTCCACCACCCAAAGGACATCCAGCCAACTGACACAACTGTGGGAAGCATTGGAGTCAACATGGGCCAGTGTGTTTCGACACCTTTGTCCATGCCCTGACAAATTGAGGCTGTTGAGGGCAAAGTACAGAACTCTTTTTTAGTATAATTTTAATCCAGCGCTAACATGCAGACTGAGAGCAAAGTCGAACACACTTACATCTAACGCTGAACCAGTATTCTCCCCCAGGGTGAAAACTAGTAAGAGAAGAGCAGAGAATGCACAGAATTAATATTTTGTAGTATTAGTGTTTATCACCCATTTCACAGTATGTATTGTTGTGACCCACCTGACTGTATGTTGTCCAGCAGAGAGCAGCTTCACTCCTGAGTCTCCTGGGTGATTGTAGCTCAGGTCCAGCTCTTTCAGGTGGGAGGGGTTTGACCTCAGAGCTGAAGCCAGATAAGCACAGCCTTTCTCTGTGACTCCGCAGAACGACAACCTGTGGCAACAGTTGCCATCATCAACTCTTCTTCAGTTCACAGGTATAAACCAAAGGCTAGATAACGTTTTATTCAAGCCTACATTGAGAACACTCATACTGATACATTATGATAGCTACAGACATTTTATATAAGGTACTAGAAAATTGCCCCATATAACCCAAAGCAACTGACCCCAGTGTCTCCAGTTTACATTGTGGATCATTCAGTCTATCAGAAAGCTTCTGGACACCCGAGTCTTGTAGATTGTTGTCACTCAGGTCCAGCTTCCTTAGGTGTGAGGCGTTTGGCCTCAGAGTCAGAGCTGAGGCCAATGCTACACAGCAGTTCTTTGTGAGGTTACATCTATTCAGTCTGAAAAAAAATACAAATATGAACAAAGAAAGCGCAATTGAACAAATAAACGGAGCCCAATTCAAGTCCAGAATTGTTCACCTTAGTGTCTCCAGTGTACAGAGTGGACTCCTCAGACCAGCAGAGAGCAGTTTCACTCCTGAATCCTGTAGGTCATTGTCACTCAGGTCCAGCTCTTTCATGTAACAGGAGTTTGAGCCGATAGCTTTTGCCAACATTTCACAGCATCTTGCTGTAAGGTTACAGCTATCTAGTCTGGAGAAGAATGTTTTTTACAGAATGACACACATGTTAAATTGCATAACTCTTTCTCATAGTGTATGCATTAAAGGTCCAATGCAGCAGTTTTGACCTCATTATCAAATCATTTCTGGGTAACAATTATGTACCTTACTGTGATTGAAAACAATCAAAACGGTCAAAAATAAACCAAAATAGCTTCTTAGCAAGAGCAATTTCTCAAGCAAGAATTTTGAATTTTGTTAGGGATGTCTGGGAGTGGTCTGAGTGGGGAGGGGAAAACTGACAACGAGCTGTTATTGGCAGAGAGGTTTGGAACTCTTTCTTATTGATCTATTAACTAATTCACCTCCTGGTGATGTCACCAGGCAGGCCAAAACTCCCTCACACCAAAACAGGCTGAAATTTCAGGTGGTCTTTTCAACCAGCTCTTACACTAAAAGGGCATTATCAACATTGGAATAATACTGTGAAATTGTGACAACCTCATATTGTGGAAATATACATTAAACACAAGAAAATAACGTTTTTAACTGCACTTGTCGTTTAAGCTAAAGCAGAATGAAACATTTATTTCAACAATGCTATACATCAAATCACATGGCAGTATCGGCTCCTCTAATATCAACTATTTTGTGTTTAAAACATCTTATATAGTCGTAGTATCCCTCTCTGATCTATCCCTCTCCGCTCTATCCCTCTCCGCTCTATCCCCCTCCGATCCATCCCTCTCCGATCCATCCCTCCATCCCCCTCCGATCCGTCCCTCTCCGCTCTATCCCCCTCCGATCCGTCCCTCTCCGATCCGTCCCTCTCCGATCCATCCCCCTCCGATCCATCCCCCTCCGATCCATCCATCCCCCTCCGATCCATCCCCCTCCGATCCATCCATCCCCCTCCGATCCATCCCCCTCCGATCCATCCCTCTCTGATCCATCCCTCTCCGATCCATCCCTCTCTGATGGAGGTGTCTTGTATTTAAGTGATAATGCCAGAGAAGCCGGTGTTGTGGGGACATATTGGCACGAGTGTTACCACATATTCAAATAATGATTGACATATTTTCATGAAAAACATTATTTTGATGTATTTTTTCATACTATTTCATCCTTCCACGAGATATAGTCCTGACACAAAAACCTAGGGTTGATACCCAGGCCGGCTGGTCGTTCGCCAGAGACACGACCCAGTCGTTCAGTCTTTTCGTTCTGTATCTATGGACGCAACCCAGTCGTTCAGTCTATTTGTTCTGTATCTATGGACGCGACCCAGTCGTTCAGCCTTTTCGTTCTGTATCTATGGACGCAACCCAGCTGTTCAGTCTTTCTGTTCTGTATCTATGGACGCAACCCAGTCGTTCAGTCTATTAGTTCTGTATCTATGGACGCGACCCAGTCGTTCAGTCTTTTTGTTCTGTATCTATGGACGCGACCCAGCTGTTCAGTCTTTCTGTTCTGTATCTATGGACGCGACCCAGCCGTTCAGTCTTTTCGTTCTGTATCTATGGACGCGACCCAGTCGTTCAGTCTTTTCGTTCTGTATCTATGGACGCGACCCAGTCGTTCAGTCTTTTCGTTCTGTATCTATGGACGCGACCCAGCCGTTCAGTCTTTTCGTTCTGTATCTATGGACGCGACCCAGCCGTTCAGTCTTTTTTGTTCTGTATCTATGGACGCGACCCAGTCGTTCAGTCTTTTCGTTCTGTATCTATGGACGCGACCCAGTCGTTCAGTCTTTTCGTTCTGTATCTATGGACGCGACCCAGTCGTTCAGTCTTTTCGTTCTGTATCTATGGACGCGACCCAGTCGTTCAGTCTTTTCGTTCTGTATCTATGGACGCGACCCAGCTGTTCAGTCTTAATTTTCTATTGTCATACTAGCTGGCAACGTTCTTATCCCTTGCTTGCTAGCTAGCCAACTACAGCTAACATACAGTTACGTCAAACAGTGCAGCCAGAATAACAACAGAAGCTGCATTTGCATTTGTTTAACTGTTTTCTAGTGACATTTATTTGGATACACCCATAACAATAAGCTAATGAGGCGTGATGACTCTTGGCATAGAAAATGTGCTTACTCGTCAGGAAACTGTTGTTCAGAGGAGCTAGCCAACAACACAGCTAACACAATCACTTCAAACTGAAGCTGGAAAGACAGCAAACTAGCTGCATTTTGTTTCGTCTTACCTGTTTTCTATTGACATTTCCATAAAAATGATGCCAATTCATGATTTCAGCTACCTGAGAAAAGCTGTCTGTCTGTCTGTCTGTGTCTCGCCCCGACTCATTCATTACTATGGGACAGCTGGAGATCGAATTTCAATATTCAAACAATGTTGCAAATGTCAGAGAGACAGACCGCAGGTTTTTCACAAATCTCCGCTACTGAAAACCAATTGCTAGTCTAAAAGAAATGGGAGATCAAGTTTATACTTGTCTGGCTGGGCTGATGAGACAGTGAGATGGAACAGAGTAAACAGGCATTTCAACGTCATAGCTTTAGCCGGTGGTAACTTGTGGAACAGACACCGGCTGGAATGCGGTTTTAACCAATCAGAGTGCAAGATTAGACCCACCCGTTGTATAAAGTAGTAGTATCCCTCTGGGATCTATCACTCTCCCTGATGGAGGTGTCTGCTTTACATTTTTACATTTTGAATGGCACATCCATTTCATTACTCGTCTGGTGGCAAGCACTTGAAATTAGCAAGGATGGTGCAATTCATTTAAATATTGTCAATTCTACTTTGGAAAGAGCAGATCAAACATGTGGAAATGTCACTAACTCTACCTACATGTACTGTATTGACTCTGTACCAGTACCCCCTGTATATAGCCTCACTATTGTTATTTTACTGCTGCTCTTTAATTATTTGTTACTTTAAAAAAAAAAATTTTACTTAAACACTTATTTTTCCTTAACTGCATTGTTGGGCTTGTAAGTAAGCATTTCACTATAAAGGTCTACTACACCTGTTGCATTCGGCGCATGTGACAAATACGATTTGATGATTTTATGGAGACCAAAATATAACTTGTGTCCCTGGGATATACAAAGACCAACTTCAACTTTAGGAGCCTACTTACAGAGCACACCTGCTGGAGGTGATGACTGCCAACAGCTTCCGGAGACCCTCCTCTGATCTGATGTATTTCTTCAGGTCAAATGCCTCTTGTGTTTCCTCAGATGTCATTAACACAAAGGTGAGTGCTGACCACTGTGTAGGTGACAGGTCATTCACTGACAGACTCCCTGATCTCAGATAGCTCTGGATCTCCAGCACCAGAGACTCATCCTTCAGCTCACTCAGACAGTGGAACAGGTTGATGCTCTTCTCTGGAGAATGGCCCTCTTGGATTTTCTCCTTGATGTAGCTGACTGTTTTCTCAATGTCCTCTCTGTCCTTTGTTTCTGGTAGGATTCCACTCAGGAGTCTCTGATTGGACTCCAGTGAAAGACCAAGCAGAAAGCGGAGGAAAAGGTCCAAGTGTCCATTCTGGCTCTCTAAGGCTTTGTCGATTGCCGTCTTATGTAAGTCAAACACAGATGTCCAAGACTGTGGAATACATCCAAAACAAAATATTGAATGTTTCCTTGTCAGCTTTGGGAGAAGTACATTGTTGTTGTCTGTTGTGTGACAGTGGTAAGCATACAGAGCTGCAAGGAACTCCTGAACACTCAGATGCACAAAGCTAAACACTTTCTCCTCCTCCAGAAATATTTCAGTGCACACACCGGAGTACACTATAGCCACCTCAATGTCAATACCACTCTCTCGCAGGTCTTTCTCATAGAAAATCAATTGTCCTTTTTGCAGTTGACAGAATGCTAGATTTGCTAGTTGAAGGACAGCATTTTTACTACCTGTGGGATACTTCTGTTCTGTCATTTTATCAGTCTGGCAGAGCAGGAAGTGTTCGTACATTTTAGTCAGAGTCTTTGGCATCTCTCCACTCTTTGTTTTACCCAGGATATCATTCAGAACAGTGGCTGAAATCCAACAAAACACTGGTATGTGACACATAATGTGGAGGCTCCTTGAAGACTTTATATGGTTGATGATTCTGTAGGCCTGGTCATCATTACAGAATCTCTTCCTGAAGTACTCCTCCTTCTGAGGGTCATTGAACCCTCGTATCTCGGTCCACTGGTGGATGTAGTTTCGATCAATCTGATTGGCTGCTGCAGGTCGGGAGGTGATCCAGATGAGAGCAGAAGGGAGGAGCTGTCCTGTGATGAGGTTTGTGATCAGGACGTCCAGCGGAGCTGTTTTTGTGTCTTTAGCCACATCTTTATTATGATTAAGGGCCAGAGGGAGTCGACTCTCATCCAGACCATCAAAGATGAACAGAACCTTAAAACCTTCCTCCAGAGTATCGATTGGTTCCATGAAGGGGAAGAACTGATGAAGCAGGTCAATCAGACTGCAGTCTTCTTCTCTTATTTTATTGATTTGGCGAAAAGGAAGTGGAATGATGAAGTCAATATCCTGGTTCTCTTTTCCTTCTGTCCAGTCGAGAATAAACTTCTGAACAGAGACAGTTTTTCCCACGCCAGCGATGCCCAGTGAAATCACTGTTCTGATTCGTTTCTTCTGATCAGGCTGGGGTTTGAATATTTCACTGAGCTTAACGGTCTCTCCTGTGGCTGGTGTTCTGGAATCCAGACATCTGACCTCATGATCACCACTGACCCCTCCCATGGCCCCATCTATCACGTAAAGCTCAGTGTAGATCTTGTTTAGATAGACGAAATCCCCTTTCTTTGACGTCCCCTCATATATTTGGTCATACTTCTTCTTTAGGTACGATTTCAGTTCATCTTCAATTGCAAGGGGAAACAAAGATAGATTCAGTTTATTCTTTACATTCTTTACACTTTTAGCCTATAATAAAACACATGCATTTTTGATCACATTTGCAGACCAACGCAAGATAAATTCCAGACAGTAGGCTAATAAGTAGCCTCGGCTAGATTATCAAAACTGATAAGCCTGTAGTGTAGCCTATATGTTCTAGGCCAATATGGGAAAAGGCCCAGGTAAAAGGAAGGACTCATCAACATAACCTGTGGTAACTCCCATGTGCCATTCAAACGAAGCCCAAAGATCCCATTTCAGGACTTTACAGAGCTACCGCAACTCGGCACAAGAAAAGCTTTTCTACAGATTCTACACACCTGTGATGGCTTGCTGGAGTATGGGTAAAACATGTTGTTTTTTAAATGATGCTGAAGAGCGTTCTATGATGTATGGGAGGCGGCAGCTTTTGCAACAAAATGATTTTACTGTGCCAGGTCTCACACAGACTTTTGGTCACACAAGGTGTCCACCTGAGGACTTCAAATGAGTAGCCTAACAATTCTTTACATGGTCACAGTTGCATTTGTAACAAAATAATTTATGACAATTGAATAGCTCAACACATAGGGTGACAGTGATCATAAGCAAAATAATCGTTACATTTCAAATAGACAGGAAGTTGATCATAGTTTATTAGTAGACGGGTTATTGAGTTAAAGATTCTGTGGTAATTTCAGTCATATTTTTTAATGATTACAGTCATCAGATGAAATTGCATTAATCAGATGACAGACTGCCCACAGGGCACGGTGCCCCTAGTTATTTATATAATGGGCATGATAACTGCATGTGTTTGACATCATTATGTCGTCTTTTGCTCAGGTTTTGTACTTGTTGTAAAAAAAAAAAGACAACGTTTATCTGGTTCTCAACCAGAAAACCACTTTACAAACAGAATATGACATGCCACGTGTCAAATGTAGCCATTGTGTTCATTTGTATTGCTCACCTCTGACTTGTTGAACCACTGCTGGAGCACTCCGGCCTGAGAAAGAGAGAGGGGAGAGAGAGGCTGTGTGATTTATGGTGGTTTTAGCATGGCTTTAAGCACGTGCTGAGGTCATATATAAAGGCGCTATCTGAGTAGTACCGTCGACCATCACAGCCGTGCTAAAACTACAATGGAGCACCAACCCCAAACCTTTATTAAACAAAATGTACGTACATTGATACCATGAATTTTGGCAATACATTCTGAAACACATTAACTGTATGTCATCCCAGCATCATAATATTGTCATGAACATGACATAAGCTAATGGGTATAACTTGTAGTTCTTGAACAGGCCAGACCATAGCCATTTCAATACTAACACAATATGACTATTATGATGATGACTATTGTCCCTTTAAATGTTTGTAAATCATCTAACCTGCTGGTTCTGTCCACATATTACGGCCATAAATCAGCTCCATCTTCCTCAGGACCTCCAGTGTGATCTTCTTTGCGCCCTCAAGGCCGTAAGTCTCCACCATCTTATCCACAGTGTCCTGGTGGTCGGCTTTGTCCAGCCGGGCCTTTGGGATGTGTTGAGGGAAACCTTTTACACCCTGGACCAGGTGCCATTTGAATTTCTTAAGTTTTTTTTCACACAGGTTGTCCTCTAGAATGGCCAGCAGCTGCTCAGGGACAGGTGTCTCCATTGTTGATCGGTGAGTTGAAGACATGACCCACTAGGCAAAAACGGTTTGAATCAATATTGTCTTGTGTGTTTGTTTCCAAATCATTTCAACCAAAAAAAAGCAATGTGATGACATTGAATCAATGTGAAAAATGGATTAAATTTGCAAAAAGTTATCAACGTAAGGGCATTTAGTCTTTTTTTCATCCAACTTCTAACCTAAATCCAACGACATAGTGACATTTGTTGATTTCACGGTCCGTTGACAACTCAAACAAATGTTACTCCAAAGTAGACGTAGAACTGACATCTGTGCCTAGTGAGGAGGAAGGAAAATGGTGAAAGATTCTTATCGTTAAGCCAAGATAGTTCAGATGTGCTTTTTACAATGGGTATTATTGTTGTGCAGAGCAAGCATGAGGCAGCGAGATCCTACTGTCACGTTTAACATGTAATTGCATATTTCACTTATTGAACAGCCACTCTGAAGGTTGAGTGTGTATTAACTTGAATTTTCCGGTTTGATCTTTACTGTTGGTCTTTGACCCCCTGCACAGCTGCTGACATGGTGAACTGGTCTGGAAAGTTATCTTCTGTCTCATGACCAACTCAGGTCTGCTGCTCCTGTCTGGAGGTCACTGTCCTCTTACTGGTTTACTAGAATAGAGTGTGATATTGCAATAACTAGACGTTAGTTACTAATTAACATGGGCATATTATTCAAGTTCACCTGCTCACATACCATACATTCTATAACAGCACCTCCTCTTCCTTCCCTTTCTACAAGACACAGGCTCCTGCAACCCCCCTGTAATAGGACATCACATAGAGCCAATGAGGTTTTGCTGGAGGCAGAAACCAGTTGTGATATTATGTTCGGTCCTTTTCAAATAAACCTCTACAGCCCTATTCCTACCCCTTATAGGCACTTATAGAAACCTAAGACGATTGGATAGGTGTCTGCAATTCAACCATGGAATTTCATTTTATAAACATTTATCACCCAAAATTGGAGAGAAGTTTCTTGTTCCTCCTGTGATTTTGTCAATGTGCTGACTCTGAACATAATACATTGTTACATTTTCATTCATCAGTATTATTGACTTTACTATGAACTACTGGAGCAACTTGCCTTCAGACTGAGGGTCCTATTCAATCAAGCCTAGTCAACGGAGTTTCCATGAATAGGAGAAAAACGTTTAATTTGTGCACTACAAATATGGATATAACAATGTACATAAACTATGACTTCTCACGACCATTTGGAACCTGCGAGTCCGGACACATTGCGGCGCGGTCAGACTGAGAAGACGGTTGAAAAGGTTTTTGTTGTCCCGCAGATTATTGTGAAACGGGGATCTTTCTGCTTTGTGTGCGTTAGCCTACCTAGTGTCGCATTATGAACACTCACAATTCACTGCTTCAACTTCAGTCGCCGACTCTCCCAGCTGGCCGAGCAAGTGCGCCTGGTGGCCTATACCTGTGGTTTCAATGAAATAGTCTACCTAGGCATGTGGGGAATCACGTGGCAGTTACCTTCACATTCATTTAAATATGATTAGACTATAGTTTACTACAGTGTCTGAAAAATAAATACTAATAATGGAAAGAAGTGGAGGGCGCTCAAACAACGTGAGTCAAAGTACAATCAAAAAATGGCTAATCATTGAAAAGGAAAACGGGCGCACAGACTACCATGGTGAGCGAGCCTGCACATTTTATTATTCAATAAACATTGACTATCCATTTAGTCTCTGCCTGGAAACCGTCCATTTAGTGTCTGCCTGGAAACCGTCCATTTAGTGTCTGCCTGGAAACCGTCCATTTAGTGTCTGCCTGGAAACCGTCCATTTAGTGTCTGCCTGGAAACCGTCCATTTAGTGTCTGCCTGGAAACCGTCCATTTAGTGTCTGCCTGGAAACCGTCCATTTAGTGTCTGCCTGGAAACCGTCCATTTAGTGTCTGCCTGGAAACCGTCCATTTAGTGTCTGCCTGGAAACCGTCCATTTAGTGTCTGCCTGGAAACCGTCCATTTAGTGTCTGCCTGGAAACCGTCCATTTAGTGTCTGCCTGGAAACCGTCCATTTAGTCTCTGCCTGGAAACCGTCCATTTAGTGTCTGCCTGGAAACCGTCCATTTAGTCTCTGCCTGGAAACCGTCCATTTAGTCTCTGCCTGGAAACCGTCCATTTAGTCTCTGCCTGGAAACCGTCCATTTAGTCTCTGCCTGGAAACCGTCCATTTAGTCTCTGCCTGGAAACCGTCCATTTAGTCTCTGCCTGGAAACCGTCCATTTAGTGTCTGCCTGGAAACCGTCCATTTAGTGTCTGCCTGGAAACCGTCCATTTAGTCTCTGCCTGGAAACCGTCCATTTAGTCTCTGCCTGGAAACCGTCCATTTAGTCTCTGCCTGGAAACCGTCCATTTAGTCTCTGCCTGGAAACCGTCCATTTAGTCTCTGCCTGGAAACCGTCCATTTAGTCTCTGCCTGGAAACCGTGTTGCTTCCAGTTCAGTAGCCATACATGTCGTGTGAGAGTGGTCTGAAGTAGAGTAGGCACTTTCCTAAATAGGATTAGACTATAGTTTACTACATTGCCTATAAATAAATATTGAACACCCATATTTTTCTCCGCCTGAAAAATCGTCCCACTCCTAAAAGGTAGGTTATACAACGTAATAGTTTAAGAGAGTACATTGCTTGCTGTTTGGAGTTTCTGTATAGCACGTTGTGACATCTGATGTAAAAAGGGCTTTAGAAATAAGTGTTATTGATTGAATGAAGAGAAAGTTCAAGTCCAACTCTGCGCTCTTCAAACTATGTCTAGTAATACCGGAAGCCTAATAAAGGGCCATGTGAGAATCTCTGGTAATTTAACCTATTTCTGTGCATTTTGATATTGCCTATGGGGCGCATACGCCTAAACGTAGCGGGACGGGTTGGGTTTGGGTCCAGGTCCTGCGGTAGCGGGTGAGTCGGACAGAAAGCAGCGGGTTCGGTATGAATAGCTGTAGGTGCCGACATCAGTGCCGCGCAGACCTCTACACCAGTAACAACACTTGCCCACACTATCTGAAGCATCAGGTGGTATTATTAGTTCTGGTGGGTCTTGTTACTAGAAATGGACGTGTAAATTGGTTCAGCACACTACTGAAGTCCTCTAGGAGTGGAATACTGCTCTGCTCATTTTAACCATAACAACTAAAAAGTCTTTTCTCCATTGTTTAACAGTTGATGTTATCTAGGACTCTACCCTTCATTTCGCAATCACAATCCTCCATCTTATTTTGCATTTCCGATTCTCCCTGACTTTCTAGCTTTTTTCGTTTTCTGATTGTAAGCAGGAATCCGTTCCAAAAACGTAAGAAATATCAAGGTTGCATACAAAGTCGTATAGCGGTAGAACGAGATACCGGGTAGGGAGTGGGCTATGTAAAGACGTTTTTCACTCACCATGTTTATTCGGAAAAACGTCTCTCTTCATTCTGATAGCCTCCACCATTTCTCGTTCGTTGATTTAGTTATTATTTCCGGTATTCGCCGGTGAACTCTCTTGCGCCTCAATTTGGCTATCGCTATGATTGAAATGTAACTAATGACCGCCAGCCCCAGTATTTTATTAGCTAGGTGGCTTCTACACAATTGTTACCGATGATACTGTATATACCAGCCTACTCGTACTACAAAAATATACAATGTATTTTGCCAAGTTCTCTCTGTGTTAATCCTGTTTCCCCAAATATAGCAGGTACCTTCTGTCTGTGTCGATGTTGTTGAGTTCAACTTGCCTAGTTAAATACATTAGAAAATATATGCTTTAATCTATTTCAGGTAACCTCAAGATGCTTGACTCACTACAGCTGCTTTTGAAGAACTTTCCAGTCGTTTGTGCTTTACATTACGACTTTTGAATGTCTGTATATTGGACATGTATATTAGTGTCTAATAAAAAAGAGCAATGTAGGTAAAGCGTCCCATCTGTTTTATAGTGTGTGTGGTGTAGTTCCTGTTGATGTCCACCAGGTGTCAGCACAGTTTCAATAATGTCACACCAGGTTCACAACATGTTTTCATGTGTAACAAATCACATGCGCCGAATACTACATGTGTAGACATTACAGTGAAATGCTGACTTACAAGCCATTAACTAACAATTTATTTTAAGAAAAATACGTGTTAAATAAGAAATAAAAGTAACAAATAATTAAAGAGCAGCAGTAAAATAACAATAGCGAGGGTTAGTCAAGGTAATTGAGGTGTTCCTTTCAAGTCCAGTGGTGTAAATTACTTAACAAAAAATGTATTTAAAGTACTCCACTACATTCCATTTGTATATATATATATATATATATATATACTGTATTTTTCTGCAGTTTTCATTGCACAAATATTTAATCTACATTTCATGGCTTACAATATCAAATAATTTCATACAGTTTATGTATATACAGTTGAAGTCGGAAGTTTACATACACTTAGGTTGGAGTCATTAAAACTCGTTTTTCAACCACTCCACAAATTTCTGGTTAACAAACTATAGTTTTGGCAAGTCGGTTAGGACGGTGCCTTTAAACAGCTTGGAATATTCCAGAAAATTATGTCATGGCTTTAGAAGCTTCTGATAGGCTAATTGACATCATTTGAGTCAATTGGAGGTGTACCTGTGGATGCATTTCAAGGCCTACCTTTGCTTGACATCATGGGGAAATCAGCCAAGACCTCAGAAAAAAAAATGGTAGACCTCCATAAGCCTGGTCCATCCTTGGGAGCAATTTCCAAAGGCCTGAAGGTACCACGTTCATCTGTACAAACAATAGTACGCAAGTATAAACACCATGGGACCAAGCAGCCGTCACACCGCTCAGGAAGGAGATGCGTTCTGTCTCCTAGAGATGAACGTACTTTGGTGCAAAAAGTGCAAATCAATCCCAGAACAACAGCAAAGGACCTTGTGAAGATGCTGGAGGAAACAGGTACAAAAGTATCTATATCCACAGTAAAACGAGTCCTATATTGACATAACCTGAAAGGCCACTCAGCAAGGAAGAAGCCACTGCTCCAAAACCGCTATAAAAAAGCCAGACTACGGTTTGCAACTGCACATGGGGACAAAGATTGTACTTTTGGGAGAAATGTCCTCTGGTCTGATGAAACAAAAATAGAACTGTTTGGCCATAATGACCATCATTATGTTTGGAGGAAAAAGGGCGAGGCTTGCAAGCCGAAGAACATCATCCCAACCGTGAAGCCCGGGGGTGGCAGCATCATGTTGTGGGGGTGCTTTGCTGCAGGAGGGACCGGTGCACTTCACAAAATAGATGGCATCATGAGGTAGGAAAATTATGTGGATATATTGAAGCAACATCTCAAGACATCAGTCAGGAAGTTAAAGCTTGGTCGCAAATGGGTCTTCCAAATGGACAACGACCCCAAGCATACTTCCAAAGTTGTGGCAAAATGGCTTAAGGACAATAAAGTCAAGGTATTGGAGTGGCCATCACAAAGCCCTAACCTCAATCCTATAGAAAATTTGTGGGCAGAACTGAAAAAGCGTGTGCGAGCAAGGAGGCCTACAAACCTGACTCAGTTACACCAGCTCTGTCAGGAGGAATGGGCCAAAATTCACCCAACTTATTGTTGAAGGCTACCCGAAACATTTGACCCAAGTTAAACAATTTAAAGGCAATGCTACCAAATACTAATTGGTAGCTTGAATTCATAAATGCGCACAGAGGAGTACTGTTCTACGATCAGCTTTATCGGTTAGGGCCCCCAAAAGGCATGTTAAGATCCAAATGAACAACATAACATGGACAGAAGGGGACCTGGGACTTCATCCACCAATCATCTCACAGTCAGTGCTGATCTAGGATGTGTCTATAATCTTATTATTGTAAACTGATCTGAGAGGAACACTCCTACTCTGAGACACTTGATATATAAGGCCCCAGGTTAGATTGAATGTTGACACTTGGCCCCTGGGGTTGAGTGGGGTCATATGGGTATCAAACTTCATGCTAATGAATTTACCTGGAGTAGGAGTGAGGCTCAAGTGTTTCCACTGTACGAGATATCTGTGGAATGGTTACAGACAGCATACAGGTCAGAGGACAAAAGTATATTATATGCAAATAACAGGATTGGGTTGTGCAGCTTCCACAGTGGCTCGCTCAATCTTTTACATACATCCCTCCTTTCTTCCTCCCTAGAAGTAATCCCTGATTTAGAAATGACTAGACAGGTTAAAACCATGTAGTGGAGGCCTTGGTTTCACCTGCCCGTTCCTGTCTAAGCAGTAATTACTTCAAGGAGGGAGGAAGGAGTTGCGCAGTAATTAGTACCAAACATCTCAGTTCTCCCAAAGTGCTCCTTTTCAATTATGTTGGAAACTCCTTTTGGCCCATGCATATGCTAATATAATGCCTTTACATTTATGGCGAATAGTGAATCATATTATGTGCACCCTTCAGGAGAAGTGAGTGATGTCATTACACTAAATTGAAATAATGATAATCATAAGTGATTTCTTACAGACATCCCAGCAAATGATGTTAAATATATTTCAAAACGACAAATTAAGAAAGACTACAAATGAAATGCTTCACCCACATATTCAAGGTATGTCTACATGAATAAATATAGCGATGTGCAGAATAAATGAGCAATTTCAATTGTCATTGATTGACATTTCCCCTCATCCCAAATCACATGTCATGTCCACATCATGTAGCACCTTTCCATTTAACTGCACAGTAGGTCAGCCAACATGGGACAGGTGCTGGGGAAAAAATAGTCACACGCTAGATCAAACAATGAAATGCGAACAAAGTTGGTCAGGATGTCATCCAGAATGTGGAAATTTAAGGCCCTTTGCAAGGGGTCAAAGGGCAGAATGGAAAGTATCACCAATAACCTGAGACTGGATGCATTATTAGTGTATTTGTATACAGTTCTGCATATACACAGAAAAAACCCGGTTAATTTTTCACCCGTTAGTTGGAATTTCTCTACCCCACACTGTCAGATCGTGAAGTTATAGCTGTCGTAGTTCATGAACGTCTTTGACAGGAAAGTTGTGGTTAGCTAAGGGCCAACTTCCACCAAAATTGACAAATGTGTTGTTTTTGTGTATATGTAAGACTTAAAGCATAATAAATGCAAAAAGTAACAATGTTTTCTTATAGGGTCTACTACATCATAGGCCCTGTCCGGAGGGGATCATTGGACGGGGCCACAGTGTCTCCCTACCCCTCGTATCTCAGCCTCCAGTATTTATGCTGCAATAGTTCGACCCTAGCCCTCTGACACAATCTGTTATATCTGGAGTATTTCTCCTATCTCATGCACCCTCTAATTCTCTCTCTCTCTCCCTCCCCTCTCAGAGGACCTGAGCCCTGGAACCATGCCTCAGGGCTACCTGGCCTGATGACAACAACCTCTCCCTCAATGTGAGCAAGACAAAGGGGCTGATCGCGGACTGTAGGAAAAGCAGGGCTAAACAGGCCCCCATTAACATCGATGGGGCTGAAGTGGAGCAAGTCGAGAGTTTCAAGTTCCTTGGTGTCCACATCACCAACGAACTATCATGGTCAAAACACACCAACACAGTTGTGAAGAGGGCATGACAACACCTTTCCCCCTCAGGAGAATATTTAGCACGGGTCACCAGATCCTCAAAAAGTTCTACAGCTGCACCATCGAGAGCATTCTGAGAGGTTGGTGTGGCGGGGGTAGGTCGATCCACAGCTGTTGTATTCGGCGCATGTGACAAATAAAATTTGATTTGGCTTGGTTTTTGCTCTGACATGCACTGTCAACTGTGGGACCTTATATAGACAGGTGTGTGCCTTTCCAAATCATGTCCAATCAATTGAATTTACCGCAGGTGGACTCCAATCAAGTTGTAGAAACATCTCAAGGATGATCAATGGAAACAGGATGCACCTGAGCTCAATTTGATTCTCACAGCAAAGGGTCTGAATACTTATGTAAATAAGGTATTTCTTTTTTTTAAATTTTTTTGAATGAATTTGCTAAAATGTATAAACCCGATTTCTGCTTTGTCATTATAGGGTATTGTGTGTAGATTGAGGGAAAATTAAAATGTCATCGATTTTAGAATAAGGTTGTAAGGTAATAATAGCGTGTGAAAAGGGGGAAAGTCTCAATACATCCAAATGCTCTATGTTAACTCAGTCTGACTGGTAGAGTAGTGGTTATGGTGGTTGATCTCTGACAGGAAGGTTTGAGAGTTCAAATCCCAGAGGAGCAACATTTTTCTTTTTGCCTTTGTGGGCCTGAAAGAGCAAACTTGAGGTGTGTAGGGGCTAGTTCCCATCAAATAGCACGAATGAAGTGACAACTTGTATAGAATGTCCTTTTAATAGAGTTGTGATAACATATTATGTTGTGGAGTAACAATACAACAATAAAATGCTTTGTAGACCATTCAAAGGTGTTCCTAATCTTGGTCCCCCTGAAGATAGTTTAGAAATAGTTGTAGTAGTTGTTATGGTCGTGAATTCCTAAAGGAGAGGTTGTGAATTAAAATCCTTGCAAGAGCATGCCAACTTGCTTTTGTTGCCTTGACAGAACAATGTTGAGGTGGGGTTCCGGAAGGACATTAGACAGCAAGGGAAAATGGATTATAAAATGTTAGGTGACAGCAACTGGTGTTGAGTAAGAGTGCTGATCTACGATCAAACCCACCCCTGTCCATATAATCTTATTCCAGAGACAACTGATTCAGTATGATCTAGCTGAACTGGAAACAGTCCCCCGGATCAAAGTAATGTTATTCATTCTACTCAGAAATGCTAAACAGATCCTAGTTCAGCACTCCTACTTCAAGCCACCAAGTGAATGTTGGGTCTTGGGTAAAATACTAAGTAAACGTCATTGCTAAAATATACGTAAGTATCTGTAGTAAAAGTATAAATTATTTGCCCTTCCTTATATTAAGCAAACCAGACGGCACGATTCTCTTGTTTTTTTTATTTAAGAAATAGCCGTAGGAACACTCCAACACTCATACATAATATACAAACGAAGCATGTGTTTAGTGAGTCCACTAGGATCAGAGGCAGTAGGGATGACCAGGGAAGATCTCTTGATAAGTGTGTGAATTGGACCCTTTTCCTGTCCGGCTTAGCATTCAAAGTACTTTTGGGTGTCAGGGAAACTGTATGGAGTAAAAAAATACATGATTTTCTTTAGAAATGTAGTGAAGTAAAATTAAAAGTTGTAAAAAAAAAAAAATAGGAGAAAGTACAGATACAAAAAAAAGACTTAAGTAGTACTTTCAAGTAAAAAGTAAAAAGTAAATTTTCTTTAAGAATGTAGTGGAGTCCCAAGGCCAGTAGTTGAGACGCATTTCCCTCTAGCAATGTAAAAATGTCCTTGAATGTACATGACCCATCTGAATGTATACATGTACAAATATATACAGTTGAAGTCAGAAGTTTACATACACCTTAGCCAAATATATTTAAATTCAGTTTTTCACAATTTCTGACATTTAATCCTAGTAAGAATTCCCTGTCTCAGTTCAGTTAGGATCATCGCTTTATTTTAAGAATGGGAAATGTCAGAATAATAGTAGAGAGAATGATTTATTTCAGCTTTTATTTCTTTCATTACATTCCCAGTGGGTCAGAAGTTTATACACTCAATTAGTATTTGGTAGCATTGCCTTTAAATTGTTTAACTTGGGTCAAACATTTCAGGTAGCCAACCACAAGCTTCCCACAATAAATTGGGTGAATTTTGGCCCATTCCTCCTGACAGAGCTGGTGTAACTGAGTCAGGTTTGTAGGCCTCCTTGCTCGCACACGATTTTTCAGTTCTATAGGATTGAGGTTAGGGCTTTGTGATGGCCACTCCAATACCTTGACTTTGTTGTCCTTAAGCCATTTTGCCACAACTTTGGAAGTATGCTTGGGGTCATTGTCCATTTGGAAGACCCATTTGTGACCAAGCTTTAACTTCCTGATATTGATGTATCATGGATATTGATGTATCGTGGATAATGGATATTGATCTATCATGGATAATGGATATTGATGTATCATGGATATTGATGTATCGTGGATAATGGATATTGATGTATCGTGGATAATGATGTATCGTGGATAATGGATATTGATGTATCTTTTGTTTCTGAAATATTTTGTTACAATATTTCAGAAAGATAGTAATATAAAAAAAAATTACATTCAACTGGTAAAGGTACATTTTGATATCTAAAAAAATATATATATATGTAAAAAAAATGATGGATAGGTGTTTCACATATCGGTTAACCACATCATAATGATGTAGCAATTGGCAAGTTCCTATGCTTAGACATGGCTGACGCCTGACAGATCGCCTGGATAGGTATTTTATGTATCAGCTAACTACGTCATATGTTGTAGCAATTTGTCAGTCGATGACACAGTTGATGACGTGGCATGCGACCATTGGTTGTTGCGTCGCCTCGCATTAGCTGTGGAACACGCCCAATCTGATGCCGACTGCACAGATGATGATGTAGCACGCAGCCATTGGTTGCCGTGTGCAGCTTGACTGCAATAAAACCGTCCTGGAACGTGGCCACTGTGTGTCATGGAGCTGGCCTGTGGTCCAACTGTTTCCATCAGCTTGCTGCAGTGACACGACTCAGCAACGAACAACCTACTGACATTTAAATCACAGACTAGCCCTCCAATAAAATCACACCCTCCACCAAATAGCGTTACTTTGGTGGCCAATCTCATGAGCAAGTGGGTGGTTAGGAATGTGACAACACCTGTCAAACCAGTTTCACCTATTGTTCTCCTAAGTGTGAGACTCATCTGGCCGCTTCCTCAGACACAGACAGCCACGGGAAGTAGGGGTGCTGAGGGTGCGGCAGCATCGCCTGAAAAATCACAATATAAAAATATATCACAAAACTAGTGCACTGGTCCTTTAATAGTCCTGTATTAGTGGACTGATACAGCCCTCTGCAGTGCTGGGCCTTTAATAGTCCTGTATTAGTGGACTGATACAGCCCTCTGCAGTGCCGGGCCTTTAATAGTCCTGTATTAGTGGACTGATACAGCCCTCTGCAGTGCCGGGCCTTTAATAGTCCTGTATTAGTGGACTGATACAGCCCTCTGCAGTGCCGGGCCTTTAATAGTCCTGTATTAGTGGACTGATACAGCCCTCTGCAGTGCTGGGCCTTTAATAGTCCTGTATTAGTGGACTGATACAGCCCTCTGCAGTGCTGGGCCTTTAATAGTCCGGTATTAGTGGACTGATACAGCCCTCTGCAGTGCTGGGCCTTTAATAGTCCTGTATTAGTGGACTGATATAGCCCTCTGCAGCATGGGCAAAACTTTTTCCCCAAAAAAGCGCCTTCCTTTTGGAATACACAGCGCGCCAGAGAGCTTTCCGAGGGAGATGAGCAAGCTCCTGAGAGGACACGAGGGCACAATCGTCGCGATGGATGACATGCTGGTCTACGGTGCAAATAAGGAAGACCGTGACAGGAATCTGAGCAAAGTGCTACAGACCATCAAAGAGTCAGGACTAAAGCTGAACAAAGACAAGTGCCACTGTGGGAAGTCGGAGATCCTGTACTTGGATGGGATAAAGCCGGATGACAGCATTGTGAAAGCCGTCTCCGAGATGCCCAGTCCAACAAACATCCCTGAGCTTCGCCAAATGCTGGGACTGGTGAACTACTTGGGGAAATTCTTTCCGGGCCTCTCATCAGTGCTACACCCCATCACTGAGCTGTTGAAAAAAGAGACAGAGTGGATGTGGGGAAACCCACAGGACCAGGCCTTCCACAAGGTCAAGGCTTTGTTAGTGTCAACAAACGTATTAGCATACTACGACGCCGGCAAACCAACTGGTCAGTGCGGACGTAAGTAGCTATGGCCTCGGAGCTACCCTCCTACAGGAACAAGAGGGTGGCGAGCTCCGTCCTGTTGCATTTTCTTCACGTTCACTAACAGATACGCAGAAATTGAAAAAGAGTGCCTGGCAGGTATATGGTCATGTGGACGGTTTGACTGCTACCTGCAGGGCATGGGCAACTTTGTCTTAGTCAGACCATAAGCCACTCGTTCCATTGATCAACACGTACGACCTGGACAAAGCACCACTCATGTGTCAGCGACTGCTCATGCGCCTCAGACGTTTCTATGTGAAAGCAGTGTTTCTTGGGAAGCGGTTAGTGGTGGCTGACACACTGTCAAGAAACCCAGTGAAAGAAAACACGTCAGACACAGAAGAAGTCAAAGCACATGTGGAAGCTGTGGGGGAGAGCAGACCAGTGTCTGCACACAGGCTGGATGACATCAGAGAGGCGACACGCAACGATGCACACCTCCAAATGGTCATGGGCTACATCTGAAAAGGCTGGTCTCAGAGAATGGCGCAGCTACCCTACACGCTACAGGGATACCACACACATCTATCAGAGCGGGACGGACTTGTGCTATATCAAGACAGGATTGTCATCCCAGCTTCACAGAGAGAAGTTCTACAACAGATACACAAAGGTCACATGAGGCTGACAAAGGGCAAAGAAAGAGCCAAGATGTCGGTGTGGTAGCCGGGCATCAGCACCCACATCGCGAGAAACGTGATGCAGGTTCTGTACAGAGAACAAACCAACTCAAAAGAGAGAACCCCTTGTCATGACACCTTTACCTAAGGGTCCGTGGCAGAAGATTGCAGCTGACCTGTGTGAGCTAGAGGGTAAGAATTACCTCCTAGTGGTGGACTACTATTGTAGGGACATAGAGATAGCTCACCTGCCCACTACCCAGCAGGTCATCACCCGCCTCAAAGGTATGTTTGTAAGATGGGGGATACCTACCGAGCTTGTTAGCGACAACGCTACTCAGTTTGTCTGCATTGAGTTCAAGGAGTTCAGATAGTATGGTTTGGCTCATACCACCTGCGGTCCCCATTGCTCGCAGGCAAATGGAGCAGCAGAGAGCTGTACAGACAGCTAATGCGAATTCTTAAACAACCGAGCAACGCCCCCATCAGCGCAACAGGAGCAAACACAGCACCACTCATGACTGGACGTCAGATCCGGACGTCGGTCCCCGTGCTGGATGGGAATATACAACCAAAACTTATCAGCCACAACAGTGTTAAACAGAAGGACCAGAAAGCCAAACAAGCTTACCAGTTCTTCTATATCAGGAGGCATTCAGTGTGCCCCCTACCGTTATTACACCCTGAACAGAGTGTCAGTCAAGCTGGACAGAGAGACAGGATGGAAAACACCAGCAGTTGTCATCAGCAAATCTCCAGAGCCGACATCCTACGTTGTGGAAACTGAACACGGCACCATCGCTCGGAGAAACAGGCGACACCTTCAGACTTTTCTAGAGTCACCTACTCCAGAGAGACAGCAGCAGAACAACGAAAGAGCCATCCAGTCTTCCAGTGTGGACAGCACACAGGCCCCGCCTGCGAGCCAGCCAACTCTCATCCCCTCACTCAGTCCACCACCTCAGCCAGCCTCACCACAACTGGTGAGAACGACCTCCAGAGGTCGAGAGGTAAAACTACCACTGAGGTTCAGAGACACCTGAGAAAAAAGAAAGCGAAAGAAAGAGGTATATGAACAGCAACTGTTTCAGGGCGGAATAATCCTCATGTTGCTGTGGACAAAGGGCTGTCTACCCCCATGTCCTAGTTGACACAGTTATGTGTATTGTCCATGTTAAAGAAAAACAAAACTTATGTTACTGAAAAAATATGTTATTGAAATACAAATAGTTTGTATTGAAACAGTCCATAGGGTGAATATTTGTATTAGGTACAGAGGATGTTACAGTTGATTTCGCTCAGAAAAGGGGAGATGTAGTGAAGTCTGCTAGATATCTGTGTAATTGATTGGTTATGCGTGTCATCGTCATAACCGGATATGACTAACCTAGCAATGAGGACTAGCAGATAGTATCTTGTGAACTGCATGTTAATTGTCTGATTTAAGAGTTACTAAACATAACTAAACCGGATAATTCACTGCCGGGTCTCCATCATGACAATTGGGAAGTCAGATAAAGCGTTTAAATTGAAAACTGTGAAAATAACAGAATCCTTCTCATTACACCACGTGCTTAATTACTTCGCCGTGGGGTTGAACGGGCACCTGGCTCACGCCCGGGAGGCAGCCCGGGTCCTAAACAAACGCAATCGATTTTCAGCCGGTGCAAAACCCACCTACAGGGACAAGACTAATCAAACCCCTCATTGCCACCTGGTTTCCACCAATCAGCATGCCCGAATGCACATTTGGACTCTGACCCCTTCCACTCTATCAAATTACACCCATTGATGCTCGCCATCTTTGATTTGATTTGGTCCTTAGCCGTTTCTTGTGTGTGGGGTACAACCGTTATTTACAACTGTAGCAGTGTAGCTAAGCCTAACCCTTTTGCTAACCTGCCACGCTAATTCACCTAACCTGCCACGTTAATTATCTTAACCGGTTATGTAAACAAATCCCGTGTCGAGAAACCATTAGTCTCATAAAACCGGAACTGACCGATGGCAGGTATCAATGGGCGTTTCCTGATATCACACCGACTGACCCGCATGATGGATGGAGTGAGGAAACCCACTCCATCTCCCCTGAGTACCAGACTCTTTAGCTAACATTCCACTCCATCTCCCTTGAGTACCAGACTCTTTAGCTAACATTCCACTCCATCTCCCTTGAGTACCAGACTCTTTAGCTAACATTCCACTCCATCTCTCTTGAGTACCAGACTCTTTAGCTAACATTCCACTCCATCTCCCTTGAGTACCAGACTCTTTAGCTAACATTCCACTCCATCTCCCTTGAGTACCAGACTCTTTAGCTAACATTCCACTCCATCTCCCTTGACTACCAGACTCTTTAGCTAACATTCCACTCCATCTCCCTTGAGTACCAGACTCTTTAGCTAACATTCCACTCCATCTCCCCTGAGTACCAGACTCTTTAGCTAACATTCCACTCCATCTCCCCTGAGTACCAGACTTTTTAGCTAACATTCCACTCCATCTCCCTTGAGTACCAGACTCTTTAGCTAACATTCCACTCCATCTCCCCTGAGTACCAGACTCTTTAGCTAACATTCCACTCCATCTCCCTTGAGTACCACTCTTTAGCTAACATTCCACTCCATCTCCCTTGAGTACCAGACTCTTTAGCTAACATTCCACTCCATCTCCCTTGAGTACCAGACTCTTTAGCTAACATTCCACTCCATCTCCCCTGAGTACCAGACTCTTTAGCTAACATTCCACTCCATCTCCCTTGAGTACCAGACTCTTTAGCTAACATTCCACTCCATCTCCCTTGAGTACCAGACTCTTTAGCTAACATTCCACTCCATCTCCCTTGAGTACCAGACTCTTTAGCTAACATTCCACTCCATCTCCCCTGAGTACCAGACTTTTTAGCTAACATTCCACTCCATCTCCCTTGAGTACCAGACTCTTTAGCTAACATTCCACTCCATCTCCCCTGAGTACCAGACTCTTTAGCTAACATTCCACTCCATCTCCCTTGAGTACCACTCTTTAGCTAACATTCCACTCCATCTCCCTTGAGTACCAGACTCTTTAGCTAACATTCCACTCCATCTCCCTTGAGTACCAGACTCTTTAGCTAACATTCCACTCCATCTCCCCTGAGTACCAGACTCTTTAGCTAACATTCCACTCCATCTCCCTTGAGTACCAGACTCTTTAGCTAACATTCCACTCCATCTCCCTTGAGTACCAGACTCTTTAGCTAACATTCCACTCCATCTCCCTTGAGTACCAGACTCTTTAGCTAACATTCCACTCCATCTCTCTTGAGTACCAGACTCTTTAGCTAACATTCCACTCCATCTCCCTTGAGTACCAGACTCTTTAGCTAACATTCCACTCCATCTCCCTTGAGTACCAGACTCTAGCTAACATTCCACTCCATCTCCCTTGAGTACCAGACTCTTTAGCTAACATTCCACTCCATCTCCCCTGAGTACCAGACTCTTTAGCTAACATTCCACTCCATCTCCCCTGAGTACCAGACTCTTTAGCTAACATTCCACTCCATCTCCCCTGAGTACCAGACTGTTTAGCTAACATTCCACTCCATCTCCCCTGAGTACCAGACTCTTTAGCTAACATTCCACTCCGGCAATCACAACCTTCAATATGCAGCCAGATTTATGACGCAATTGCTGATTGGTAGTTGGAAGCAACATTCATATTTTACATGACAACGTTATGTAACATGGGGGTTGTGCATAAAATTTGGCGCAATTTAGAATTCTAATTTTAAGAACAACAAACAATACTGTTACCGCATGCTGTGGTAATTTCCTTGTGAGAAGACAGTGTCAATGCAAGATCATGTTGTTCAAAGTGGCTATAGAGGACTCCGTAATGAGAGAGAAATAATGATACGGAAAATATTATCCTGCAAGATTCAATCGAGCTACGTTTACTTAAGTTGCATCCCATTAATGAGTTGAAAGAAATGCAAAACTGGCACCTGTCGTCATTCCTTGCACATACAGTATGCTGATCATCATGACTTGCTTACATTTTCACAATTTGTTATGCAGCATTTATGCTAAACATACGATCTGTGTACAATCTAATATACACACACATAAAATGTTACCTCACAGACCCATCAATCAAAGCCACCTCAGTCAAACACAAATCACATTTCTCCTTCCCTAAACACGTATTCAAAACCTATAGGCTCACCTTCAAATCTAGCCTGTAGTCTATCAGAAAGTAGGCCTAGGCTACATTATAGCATAATGCGAAAATAATGTTGCCTATCAAATTCATCAACAAGGAAAGTTTGAAGGGACAGAGACAGCTATATTATTACTAGAGACGTTGGTTATGTAATTAGTATCCAAGCATGTGCCTTATTTGTCTAAACAGCCCACTGTAGGCCTAATAAAATAAAAAAATCAATGACTCTTATGACGGAAGGCTTTTATTTTAGGTGTTAAGATACTTCAACATGTCTAGACGATAACAGGCTACAATCATCACTCATGCTTGGCTCCCAAATGTATACGTGTCACCATAGGTCTAATATTTAAACTGAGGAAATGTGATTATTATTTTAGCGATCCGCGTTATACGTCCCTCCTAATGATATGAGCTGCTGGACAGCATATTTACAGTTGATATGGGTTTATGGATTAGAAAGTGAATTTGCCATTTCTAAAAATGAGCTCAGTGGGGAATGGGGATTAGCTGCGTTGCGATCTGTTGCTCAGGCCAACAACCAGGTAAATAGGCCTAGGCACTGTACTTTTTTATTGCACATTTAATTAAACTGAAGCATTTGGCGATGTTCAATTTAAATTCATTGGCACAAAACGTGCGATAGACAAAACATATTTCGCCAAAATTCACTCGCCTAAATCCACTGTAGTAGGCTAGCATACAAATGGTGGCTTAATAGCCCAGCCAATTAATGAACTTCTAATTTACACATCTGTGTTCAACTTTCCCTTCTTGCGCAATTCATGCCTCTCCGCTGGCCTCTCCGCTGGCCTCTCTCCCTCTTCAACATTAGTTTAGTAGAAGAAGAAACGCCCCGGGGTGCGGTCTGCAATTACTCCATATTCAGTCTACAATTACACCATATTAGATGACGATGCAAATTCGGCTGCCGACCAAAGTTATCAGTGTGTATTCTAGAAGTGCATCTGCAATGTAAATTGGGGGCTTATATTTTATGGGATTGTTTACTATAATTACTGCTTGCTTCTGAGACTTTGCTAGAGATAGTTATCTTGTTACATCTGTAACTTATTTGTTCTCTTAGCTGATAGAATTGTTTACCTGTTGGCTAGTGCAAGATGTACTCTTACTCCTCCTAAGGATCAGACCCTTTTCCCCCCCAATTTTCTCCTAAAATGACATTCCCAAATCTAACTGCCTGTAGCTCAGGACCTGAAGCAAGGATAGGCATATTATTGATACCATTTGAAAGGAAACACTTTGAAGCTTGTGTAAATGTGAAATTAATGTAGGAGAATTCAACACATTAGATCTGGTAAAAGATAATACAAACAAAAAAACGTGTTTTTATTTTTTTGCATCTTTGAAATGCAAGAGAGAGGCCAGATACTGATTAGGATTATAGTTGTAATTTAGATGTTGTCCACAAGATGGCAGTGAGTGTGCAAAGTTTCAGAATGATCCAGTGACTCCACAATATTTTGTATCAAGCCTGCCAGGAGTTTGCCCAAATGTGCCGAATTGGTCAATTTATACATTTAAGTACATAACTATAGAGAACATACAAACATGCTATGGTAATAAAAATGTAAGTTTACACACTCCCAGGAATGTCATACATGATGGATCATTAGCTTCCCAACAGAAAAGACACTAACTTTCACACATCTAGATGGCCGGGCGGGGTAGGTGTGGAGCCAGAGACAGCAAACTGTAGAACCCAGTTCCTACATTTTAATATAAAAATGGATTTTATCAAACAAACGCTACAGTTTTTCTCTGGGACCCTCAGGATGACAAATCAGAGCAAGATTACTGAATGTAAGTACATTATATACCTTCAGAGGTGAATGTATAAAACTAGTTGCCGTGATAAAAATGTGTTGTTGTTGTGCACTATCCTCAAACAATAGCATGGTATTTTTTCACTGTAATATCTACTGTAAATTGGACACTGCAGTTAGATTAACAATAATTTAAGCTTTCTGCCCAAATAAGACATGTCTATGTCCCGTAAAGTTGTCTGTTGTTTACAACGTCATTCTAGTCACATTATCACATATTGAGCAACAACTGTCCCAGTTTAGGGACACCGATCCCGTAGAGGTTTTAATAAACTCCAATGATCTTATGTTATTTTTAGAGTTAGACTGGCTCTGGCAGCCAAAAATAAATAAATCAAATACTCCATCTAAACGTGAATCGATTCTCAGTTGCGATAAGGTTCTAGAAACATAAAGCCCTTTACTTTAATGTCACATCAAAATAACTTCACAAATGCTAAATATATACTTACTGTACCCTGTCTTCTGTAAAAACGCACTGTGACATGGAGATATGGCCATATGGGAACACTAAAACTAACCTTCACACACCTTCACACGTCTCAATTTAACCTTTAGTTATTTATTTATTATTATTTCTCGCTGATATGAAAGATAAGGACCTTTTAAGCTTCCAAAACCATACTGAAATGGTTAATGTTCAGATTGAGCGTCAGGGTTCTTAACAAAACTCCCCCATACAGAAGCCGCCTTCGTCCAATGACTCTTATGTGTAATGTAATGGAACTGAGATTTATGATCAAGGGCTATGTACAGACCTGATTGTATAGCTGCATTACCAGTGTTAATATGCGTGATTATTTACTTTCTTTCATAAAACTATGAAGTGTGTGTTTGGTAATGTGTGGTGGTGACAAAGAGCCAATGAAATTCTGGATATGGACATATCTGCCTTATTCTTGCCAGATAGTGTGTAGTTAAGATTCTGTCTCACTATCAGCATTGAGTACAGGCTATAATGAGTCAGAATCTTAACTATCAGCATTGAGTACAGGCTATAATGAGTCAGAATCTTAACTATCAGCATTGAGTACAGGCTATAATGAGTCAGAATCTTAACTATCAGCATTGAGTACAGGCTATAATGAGTCAGAATCTTAACTATCAGCATTGAGTACAGGCTATAATGAGTCAGAATCTTAACTATCAGCATTGAGTACAGGCTATAATGAGTCAGAATCTTAACTATCAGCATTGAGTACAGGCTATAATGACTCAGAATCTTAACTATCAGCATTGAGTAGTGGGTGAGGGCATTCACAGCCAACCGGTCAGACAAGCTCCAACTAGTCGTTTTTACACTGAATGAGAGTGACTAACAAAATCAGTGGGGCCCCCCCAGTCGGTAATTCAATCATGATAGCTGGCTAGACTAATTTACCAATCTAAAAATTGTTTGCTGACATAGGTTAATTGAGTGTCCTGTCAGTGACTGACATAACAAGAGAAAAATAGCTGATGCACAACTAAATTTCAAAATTGAAAAACTGGGCCCTGGGGCCAAAGTCCAGAATTGCATGAAATTACAATCCACATTTGGATAGGTCTCTATATAACTGGGCAAGTTATGTTACAACATTTCGTTTTTCAAAACTTTGTATTTGGATCAGAATGATGCGGATTCTGTAATCCTCTTCTATGCTATCCAGGATCAGATCAGTCTGGCTTTGTTTGAGACGGTTTTTAAGAAAACAATCGGTTAGGATCATTCTGATCCAGATATCACAGAATCCGGATTTTCAGTGCTTTGAACAGGCCTACACCTTGCCATCTACTGGACAGGCTGTGCTACTACTGCTACACTGTCAAAGGGAAACAAATGAGTAAACTACTGTACATGAATAAAGATACATTGATTGAAAATAATAGAGCCTGCATATCACTTATAAGTATTTGACACTTTTCAATAACAATTTACCACATACCTATACTGCAGTCAATTTAATACAATGAACCTTTGGTTTTCAGATGCTCACTTTCATTACATAGAAATTTCTAGGTTGTAGTGCCACCCTGACTCCACCCTTCCAGTGGATCAAAACTATCCTAATCACTACCTTTTTTGAGTTTTGAAAAAAGCAAAAAAAAACATTTAATCCTGATTTTAAAGGTGAGATTGGATGACCAAATCCTTATCCCTATCCGGAGAATCCTAATCACATTCTTCAGTTTTGAAAAAACAGATTCTAACATTTAATCCTATCCTATTGGGAAAATCCTGCAGGTACCTTTTTGAAAATTGGGCCCTGGAGATTGCAAAAATCATGATGTAACCACAGAACTGCAGTATCACATTATACCAATAGAGGTTACTCTTACCATATGAAAAACAATACATTTTGTGTGAAAGCCACTGAACAGGGACATTTTCTAACCCTGTTACAGATAGATACTTAAACAATATGAACATTAAAGGGAGGGTCGTTACTCGTTAGTTATTCTTTGATAAATTTGTAAACATTAAAGAGGATAAATATGCATCCTTGAAAAAGTAGCATAAGATCCAATCAGACAAACATAAAAACAAAGATATAACTACAATTTAACTCACTAACATCTAAAAACCTAAGACTTATTGTTATGTGCAACCAACATTTACTAAAAGATGTCAAGCTTTATTGGTTTTTAGTTTTAACATGATCAATAGGCTACTAAAAGCACACAATCAGAGCTTTTCTTTATCTACAAAAACCTAGCTCTCTCATTGCGGTAACCAGGTGGTGTCACTCATATGCTTTAACTGTCACTGGTTTGGTTTCAGAGAAAATTATGATCAAGTACACTGGGTTCACTTACAGTGTTACAGTATGTTACTATTTCCCATTGTGAGAGCAATGGCACCCTCACAGAGAGCAAGCCATACTATAGAATCATTTTCAAAGACATGCATTGTAAACTGTAATCTTAAAATGCACCATGCAGTCAAAACACTGTCCCAACATACAAGAAAAACTTCAAGCTATGAAATATTTTATGCACTGGTTGCTTGAGTACTTTACTTGAGAAACAAAGTTGTTGGTTGGGTCAGGACATTGAACACTTGCTGGGTGAGATAGGACCAATAAATATATACTGCTCTTTGACCTTGGCCTAAATAAGGACTCAGTTTTGACTGAATTTGGAAGCAATTTTTACCAATAAAATCTCCCAGATATGCCTAAAGTCCCCTTTAGGATAAATACAATTTGCCTATTCTTCCAACATATTGAATAGAATATTATTATTATTTTAGAATATCATGATTATATTTTATTCTGACTGTTGGGTTTATTATAGGAAAAATCTCAGTAGCCTAGCCACCAAGCACATGGTGTATATTTTTACTTCATTTTTTCCAAATATATTCTTTACCTTTTATTTAACTAGGCAAGGCAGTTAGGAACAAATTCTTATTTACAATGACGGCCTACACAGGCCAAACGGTTGTATAAGTGTTCCTTTTAAAGCAAGAAAGAAAAGAGGAAAGTTCATGATCAATGGCAGGATGAGGAGATCCACCAATACCATGCACGTGAATACCCAGCCCCTGGTCGTCAAGGAGACACTTCAGCTTCCTCGCGGATTCGAGCCTGGAGGTCTCTGACTACCTCGCCAGCAGTCAGACGTGCTCCCTGATTGGCTCGTACTCTCTCACCATACACCGTCATTCACTCACCCCATTGAACCGCTTCGACTGCTGCGGCGCATGGTCTCTCTTTACCTCTCGTCGATTGGTCGGAAACGTAAAGGGGTGGGCAATGCCGAAACTTCAGAACTTTGGATCTCTGTTATGATTGGACATGTATTCGGCACTTGGAAAACGGGGTGTCGTTCACAGGTACAGTACACTGGTCATATATAAATGGATTGATGTTTTGCATGTTGAATTCATTAGTTACTACCAAGAAAGTGTGAAGGGACTAAAGTTTGGCTGGTTCTATAATTTAAGTGATTAGACCACTTACTTTTTCAAGGTGAGTACACGGATTGATTACGGGATTGCCTTTCTCCAATCCACACGATGGTATACTGGGCTATAGCGGTACAGGCTACTGTAAAAGTAATTATACCAATTAAATAGGCTACACCAATTTTTGGTTTTATGGAATATCTTATTTTAAATTAGGTGACGATAAAAGTTAGGCTTCTGTACACAAGGGTCAAGATGGTCAACGGAGTGTTCTGTCTGTGATGGATAAATCATCAGTATTCTGTTTACTTTGCAGTCAAAAATTGATAAGGTAATGTAAATTGATACAGCCTAAGAAACGTTGATCCACATTATTAACCTATACGACTATTAATTTAGGTGCATATCAATTTTGCTCCAAGTTAGATTGCTGTGGGTGCTGAATTAAGTTGCAAATTATTTTTATGGTATTAGTAGAATATATCCTAAATCTAATCTTGGATGCATATCGTGCTGCCAGGTGATGCCCTTTTACAAAGTACCACTGTTATTACAAAGTAACAAACGTGGTAGACGAGCGGAACTAGCGCGCTACATTGTAACATTCTACGTCGAACGGTTGTTCAGAGAATTCGAAACGGAAGCTGGTCCGTCCGTTCTTTCGTCCGACTGTGGTCACATCGAGTTCTGACCTTATGATCTGGTTAGTTCGCCTCAAAGGACAGCAAACAGACATCTTGTCATTATCCTATGATTGTAAGGTAAGATGATACCAATCGTCGATGGTTTTGTGAATGTCCTCGACGCCTGATTATGTGAACGGACATCTTTTTGCCATAGCTAGTAATCGAATTTCCTAAGTAGCTAGCTAGCTGTCATCAGCTAGAATTGGATTACATGGCTTGTAGAGATTGTAGCTGTAGTTAGGATAGCCATAACAGGGCTATCCTCTTCCACTATATTGTCGTTCTGACACACTTGATGGCAGACCAACCATGGACTTGCAGAGCTAACATTAGCTAGCTAGCTTCCAATCCAACTCTCTTGGATTTTTATTAGCCAGTTAACGTTAGCTAGCTAAAAAAATCACGAAAAAGGAGACGATAGAGTTAATAGTAACGCGTAAACCATACTTGCGCGATTACTCACTACTGCAAGACAAATGCTGATCACATTGTTTGCTTCCCTGATGAACAACACTTCCCCTATTCCCTTTTTTCGGCGTTAAAGTCGTTCAGTTTTCACCCCACCCAGTAGGTGGCGTAAATGCACCTTTTGGGATGTAGTCCAAAAAGACAAATTATAATAAGAAGAAGGCTGGTATGTTTTTCAGACTTCCCCCACAAACCAATGTAATCCTTCAGTCAGTTTAAAATGTCTACTCAGATCCCGACACAGGCTCTAACCTGAGAAGGGGGAGTATCTTCCACAGTGGTGGAAAAAATACCCAATTGTCATACTTGAGTAAAAGTAAAGATACCTTAATAGAACATTACTCAAGTAAAAGTCACCCAGTGAAATACTACTTGAGTAAAATTCTAAAAGTATTTGGTTTTAAATATACTTAAGTATCAAAACTAAATGTCATTTCTGAAATATACTTAAGTATCAAAAGTATAAATCCTTTCAAATTCCTTATATAAAGCAAAATGGTAGGCCGTCATTGTGAATACGAATTTCTTCTTAACTGACTTTCCACGTTGAAAGTTTAAAGAGCCACAAAGCTTTTTCCTCTTGCGATACCGCTCTTGGTCACTGTGACCCGACTCCACCTTTTCCAATTCGTCTGTCACCATCTTAGTAACCGCGAACGGGTCTCCCAAATAAACATCTTTATTCATGAAACATAATCCAACCAGAAACTGGTGTTCTTTCCCAACTTGTGCTATTTTAGCTCCATTGTTGTTTATTATCGTCATCCGGTCATTCTTTTTTTCTTTTACTTAACTAGGCAAGTCAGTTAAGAACAAATTCTTATTTACAATGACGGCCTAGGAACAGTGGGTTAACTGCCTTGTTCAGGGGCAGAACGACAGATTTTTAACTTGTCAACTCAGGGATTCGATCTTGCAACCTTTCGGTTACTAGTCCAACGCTCTAACCACTAGGCCCATTCTTACCAACTTCACTCATGCCAACAGAAACAAACATTTAATCCGCTTCCACTATTACATGACCTGCCACCGCTGGGCCAGATTCAAGTTCGTCCATCCACCTTCCATATTCCTCTACTCCAAAACCTTTTATCCTTCTCCTATTCTCGTTGTAGCTAGCTAGCGTCTCCATTCCGTCCAACATCGCCTTGCGTGTGCTGCCAATGGGCTTGTGTGTTCATTTAGCAAGGAAGCCAATATTTGCTGGCAAGCTTCAACACACTGGGAGAACACTCAGAACAGGTGTTATGCAAGCTGCCATTTTCCCAATTGATTTACTTCTACCAAAAGTATGTATGTTTGAAATATTATGCACCTTTTGATACCAGCTTCAGAATGCCATTCTGATTGGTTTTGTTGGAGCGATTGGTTAGACTGCTAAGTGTCTTTGTGCAGAACGTCCCTGGTTCGCTCCCCCTGGTCTGGATAACGATGTGAACTACTCTGTTACACTTAATTCTCAGCCCTTATCAACCTATTGACCTCACATTCCACCATTAATAAATCTCCCCATATTGACATCTCTCTAAAACCTCTCTTCATCCTTGTCTTCTCTCTCTCCCAACCAGCTCATACAGAATGCCTGGATCAGCCCCAGCCAACGGCGAGGCCACGTGGCCCAAAGATGTGGGCGTCATCGCCCTGGAGATCTACTTCCCGTCACAGTACGTGGACCAGGCTGAGCTGGAGCAGTTTGACGGCGTGTCGGCCGGCAAGTACACGGTGGGCCTGGGCCAGGCGCGTATGGGCTTCTGCTCGGACTGCGAGGACATCAACTCCCTCTGCCTGACGGTGGTCCAGCGGCTGATGGAAAGGAATGGCCTCTCCTACGACCAGGTGGGTCGTCTGGAGGTGGGCACTGAGACCATTATCGACAAATCCAAGTCGGTGAAGACGGTGGTGATGCAGCTGTTCGAGGAATCGGGCAACACGGACGTGGAGGGGATTGACACGACCAACGCTTGCTATGGGGGCACCGCCGCCCTCTTCAACGCCGTCAACTGGGTGGAGTCTAGCTCCTGGGACGGTGAGAGGCGTTGTTTTTAACATTGTGTCAACGTTTTGTTGACCTTCCCAAGTCTGGTGTGTTTGACTGTGTGTGACTGTCTATTTTAGTCAAATATTTGACTGAAAAACACACAGACGTATTTCTTAAGTCTGACACACTGCCTCTAAATGGACCTACCTTAGACTTAGACCATAGTGAGAGAAGAAATCATCTGTTATTCATAAAGAATATTCAGTATTTGTGTTACCTGTCTGCTTACTGACGTCTCTTTCTGCCCTGCAGGTCGTTATGCCCTGGTGGTGGCAGGAGACATTGCAGTTTACGCCACAGGAAGTGCCCGGCCGACAGGGGGCGCCGGTGCGATAGCCATGTTGGTAGGGCCCAATGCCCCACTGGCTTTTGACAGAGGTAGGTCAATATCCTACTGTGTGTAAATAGTTGATGTTAACACGATGACTGAAGCATGACTCCCCCCAGCCTGTTTATTTTAGACACAGTTCCTCTGTTGTTGTTTGTTAATGTCATTCAGGTCAATGTCAGTTCAATAGTACACCTCAGACCTATTGTATTAACACACAAGCGTGTACACACACATACATACATACACACACACTATCACTCACTGCTCATCTTACTGATGAATACACAGCTTTGTTTCCATTTCAACAAGCCATGCGTCAAAGACACCACAAGTACGTTTCCATTTCATAGATAGCCAGCCATTCATCCAGTGTCAGGCTGAATACATGTGATGCTGTACAACCTGGTTGGGGTCAATTCCAAAACAATTCCAGTCAATTTGGGAAGTACACTGAAATTCAGTGATGGAAAAAGTACCACGTTTTCATACTTAGGTAAAGATACCTTTTAAAAGAAAATTACTCAAGTAAAAGTGAAAGTCACCCAGTAAAATACTACTTGAGTAAAAGTTTTAAAAAGTATTTGGTTTTAAATGTACTTAAGTATAAAAAGTAAAAGTATAAATAATTTAATTTCTTATATTAAGCAAACCAGATGGCACAATTTAATTTTTTTATTTTTTATTTACAGATAGCCAGGGGCACAGTTCAACACTCAGACATCATTTACAAACTAAGCATTTGTGTTTAGTCTGCGAGATCAGAGGCAGTAGAGATGACCAGGGATGTTCACTTGATAAGTGCATGAATTAGACAAGTTTCCTGTCCTGCTAAGCATAATGAGTGCTTTTGGGTGTCAGAGAAATTGTATGGAGTAAAAAGTACATTCTTTTCTTTAGGAATGTAGTGGAGTAGAAGTTGTCAAAAATATAAAAAGTAAAGTACAGATACCCAAAAAAACAACGTAAGTAGTACTTAAAAGTACTTTACACTGCTGCCGAAATTCCAATTCCTTTCAATGCTTTTCAATGAGGAAACTGTGGAATTGGAATTTGGTTTACTTTGTGAATTGACTAGAATTGAATTGGGATTGACACCAACCCTGCTGTACAATGGGTGAATTATTTTTTATTTTACCTTTATTTAACCAGGTAGGCTAGTTGAGAACAAGTTCTCATTTACAACTGCAACCTGGCCAAGTTAAAGCAAAGCAGGGCAGCAAAAACAACAACACAGAGTTACACATGGAATAAAATGGTGCGTCATGTTTGACCTTGCAGGTCTGCGGGGTACACACATGCAGCACGCCTACGACTTCTACAAGCCAGATATGGCGTCAGAATATCCTGTGGTGGACGGAAAGCTGTCTATCGAGTGCTACCTCAGCGCGTTAGATCGCTGTTACTCTGTCTATCGCAACAAGATCCATGCACAGTGGCAAAAAGGTGAGAGAAATTAGCATTTGTACATTTTGTAAGATGCACTTTGCTTGTTTAAAAATTGATAACAACATTGTTCATTTCAATGCATCCACCATACCTTTTCAACAGGCCTTGGTTAATTCAAACACTCAGGTTAATTCAAACACTTTAGGCTAAATCCTAAGTAGGTAAAGTGGGCTTAGGCCAGGACTATAGTTCCCTTTATAGTCTTAAGTAGTTAACTAAAGTTCATTTCCACTGCGGCCTGAAATTGGTTTAGTGAAAGTAGCCTGTTGCTAATGTCATCGCAGAGGGTAGTTCGGTTAGGCACAAGATTGGACAGTGATCCTGAATACTTTGTCCTTGTATCACCCACCTCTGTAGTATCAGAGACCATTTTAACCAAAGCTTGTATTTTTTCCCAATATCAATATGGAACTTATCCAACCTTGAGCTTGATTGAAATCTTGGTACGGCCTTTCTAGCAGACCTGGATCAAATACATTATGCCAAATACTTTCAAATACTTCCAATATGTGTATTTCAGGTGTGCTGACTTAGTTTATAGTTTGGGACTAGTCCATTGTTTCTGTTGTTTCTGAGATAGCTTGGGTATTTAAAAGTATTTGATACTGTAGTATTTGACCCCAGTATGTTCGGTTTTATCATTGACCATCTGAGTAAAACCGTGTATTTAGTTTTAGATTAGATGAGTTTATTAGTTACATGCACAGGGTTGTGGGAGACAGGGGGAGCAGCTAGGTGACTAGTGGTGGCTGTTCAGCAGCCTGATGGTCTGGTGGTAGAAGCTATTGGCCAGTCTTACAGTTTTTGCCACAATGCTCAAATACTGCCCGCGTCTGAGTGATTGAAGCAGGGTGAACAGGCCGTGGCTCGGGTGGCTGAGGTCCTTGATGATGGTCTTGGCTTTCCTGCTACACCTGTCAGTTTGGCTCAAAACATGTCCTATGTTCTATACAGAGGGTGTGGACAAGCGTTTCAGCCTGGAGGACTTTGGCTACATGGTGTTCCACTCTCCCTACTGCAAGCTGGTGCAGAAGTCCTTAGCCCGTCTGGTGCTCAGTGACTTCCTCAACCACCCCAGGCCCAACACAGAGACTGGACCATTCAGTGGCCTGGAGGCCTTCAGGTTAGAACTCCACCGTCAGGCTTGCACCTTATTAGCTACGTAGTTCACTACCTTTTGATTGGTCATAAATTATCAAAGATATATTATTCCCACACACATCTACAATAAAAAAAAAAAATGATTTAACCTTTATTTAACTAGGCAAGTCAGTTAAAAAAAAATACAGGATTGGTGTGTGTGTGTGTGTGTCCGCGGGACAGTTGAGCTAATGTAGGCTAATGTGATTAGCATGAGGTTGTAAGTAACAAGAACATTTCCCAGGACATAGACATATCTGATATGGGCAGAAAGCTTAAATTATTTTTAATCTAACTGCACTGTCCAATTTACAGTAGCTATTACAGTGAAATAATGCCATGCTATTGTTTGAGGAGAGTGTACAGTTATGAACTTGAAAATGTATTAATTAACCAATTAGGCACATTTGGGCAGTCTTGATACAACATTTTGAACAGAAATGCAATGGTTAATTGACTCAGTCTAAAACTTTGCACATACACTGCCATCTAGTGGCCAAAATTAAAATTGTGCCCAACCTGGAATAGTACATTGTGACCTTTCTCTTGCATTTCAAAGATGATGGGGGGGAAAAAACACATGTTTTTTGTTTGTATTATCTTTTACCAGATCTAATGTGTTATATTCTCCTACATTAATTTAATATTTCCACAAACTTCAAAGTGTTTCCTTTCAAACGGTATCAAGAATATGCATATCCTTGCTTCAGATCTTGAGCTACAGGTAGTTAGATTTGGGTATGTCATTTTAGGCGGAAATTGAAAAAAGGGTTTGATCCTTAGAGGTTTAGAACAAATTCTTATTTTATGATGACGGCCTACCCCGGCCAAACCCTAAGCCGGACGACGCTGGGCCAATTGTGCGCCGCCCTATGGGACTTCCAATCACGGCCGGTTGTGATACAGCCTGGAATCGAACCAGGGTCTGTAGTGATGCCTCTAGCACTGTGATGAAGTGCCTTAGACTACTGCGCCACTCGGGAGCCAAAATGGCACATTTATTCAAGTAATTACGATCCTCCAAACATAATCCAACCAAGATTACCATAACTCCTGATTGGAATACATGTATAAAATATTATTGAGCCTTTATTTACATAGGGAAGTCCCAGAGAGCCCTGCTTCACAAAAATGCAGCAAAAAAAGACCAGTTACATAATAAGGACGTTACAATTACAACAACAAAGGTGAGAGCATGAAAAATCTCAAATGCGATGCTGTTCCAGTTTGTCCCCAGAACAGCATGTAAACGGCTCTATAATACAGTGCCTTTCAAAAGTATTCAGATCCCTGACTTTCGACATTTTGTTACGTTAAAGGCTTAATCTAAAAAAGAAAAAAGTAAAAGAAATCCTCAGCAATCTACACAAAATACCCCATAATGACAATGGAAAACAGGTTAAGAAATCTTTGCAAATCTATTAAAAATATTTAAAAAACACCTTATTTACATAAGTATTCAGACCCTTTGCTATGAGACTCAAAATTGAACTCAGGTGTATCTTGTTTCCATTGATCATCTTTGAGTTGTTTCTACAACTTGATTGGAGTCCACCTGCGGTAAATTCAATTGATTGGACATGATTTGGAAAGGCACACACCTGTCTATATAAGGTCCCACAGTTAACAGTGCATGTCAGAGCAAAAACCAAGCCATGAAGTCGAAGGAATTGTCCGTCGAGCGTCGAGACAGGATTGTGTCAAGGCACAGATCTGGGGAAAGATACCAAAAAATGTCTGCAGCATTGAAGGTCCCCAAGAACACCGTGGCCTCCATCATTCTTAAATGGAAGAGGTTTGGAACCATCAAGACTCTTCCAAGAGCTGGCCAAACTGAGCAATCGGGGGAGAAGGACCTTAGTCAGGGAGGTGACCAAGAACCCGATTGTCACTCTGATAGAGCTCTAGAGTTCCTCTGTGGAGATGGGAGAACCTTCAGGCCTTTTATGGTAGAGTGGCCAGATGGAAGCCACTCCTCAGTAAAAGGCACATGACCGCTTGGAGTTTGTCAAAAGGCATCTAGACTCTCAGACCATGAGAAACAAGATTCTCTGGTCTGATGAAACCAAGATTGCAGGAGGAAACCTGGCACCATCCCTACGGTGAAGCATGGAGGTGGCAGCATCATGGTGTGGGGATGTTTTTCAGCAGCAGGGACTGGGAGACTAGTCAGGATCGAGGCAAAGATGAACGGAGCAAAATACAGAGATCCTTGATGAAAGTGCTCAGGACCTCAGACTGGGGTGAAGGTTCACCTTCCAACAGGACAACGACCCTAAGCACACAGCCAAGACAACGCAGGAGTGGCTTCAGAACAAGTCTCTGAATGTCCTTGAGTGGCCCAGCCAGAGCCCGGACTTGAACCCGATCTAACATCTCTGGAGAGACCTGAAAATAGCTGTGCAGCAACGCTCCCATCCCCCCTGACAGAGCTTGAGAGGATCTGCAGAGAAGAATGGGAGAAACTTCCCAAATACAGGTGTGCCAAGCTTGTAGCGTCATACCCAAGAAGACTCGAGGCTGTAATCGCTGCCAAAGCTGATTCAACAAAGTACTGAGTAAAGGGTCTGAACACTTATGTAAATGTGATATTTCAGTTCAATTTTTTTATACATTTGCAAAAAAATTCTAAAAACCTGTTTTTGCTTTGTCATGGAGTCTTGTGTGTAGATTGATGAAAAAAAAGATTTAATCGATTTTAGAATAAGACTAACCTAACAAAATGTGGAAAAAGTCAAGGGGTCTGAGTACTTTCCGAATGCACAGTATATATGACTCTAAAAGGCTCTATCCTTCCGTCTGTGCTGAGCAGGGAGGTGAAGCCGGAGGAGACCTACTTCAACAGGGATGTGGAGAAGGCCTTCATGAAGGCCAGCACAGAGATGTTTGATCAAAAGACCAAGGCTTCCCTCCTCGTCTCCAACCAGAACGGCAACATGTACACCCCCTCTGTCTACGGCTGCCTTGCTTCTGTCATCGCACAGTAAGTCTCGTATGAATCAGAGTAAACTCATTTTACATAAAAGGTGCTACTTAAATTATTACATTAACTTACTACTTGAATTAGTCATCAGTAAGAAGAAATGCACATAATATTAGTGTCATTATTACTGTGTAATTATGTCAAAGTACAGTGTGACAACGTTTGTAATTACTCAGTGTTACATTGTCCTTACTAACCTAAGCACAGTGTAAATACAGTATAACTGTGTTATTACAATACTTAGACATCTCAGTACTGTAGCAATAAGGACACTGTAATTAAGTGTTGCTAAAATGATAGTTATGGAGAGGCACACATAGGGAGTGTTTGTGCGTGTGTGTGTAACACGTTTGTTCCTGGACAGACACACACCTCAGCACCTGGCGGGCCAGAGAATCGGCCTGTTCTCCTACGGCTCAGGGTTTGCCGCCACACTCTACTCCCTCCGAGTCTCCCAGGACGCCACGCCTGGTAGGTTCACCTCACACTGCGGTCGTCACCTGTATGGGATGGGGGAAACACCTTGTCAATAGAGATGGGTTCCACTGATATTTACCCTCCAAGGAGCTAGAAATGAACCCGTTGCCCCCTCCCTCTAGTCTTGACACTTCTGGATTAGATGGCTGGGTAAATGAGGGGAAAGAGAATTGTCTAGTGCTTAGGGCTTATGAACTGAGCTGGTTGTTTTTGGACTGAGCATTGGTTATTTAGTTGAACTATGAATGAGTAGGTATTGGGTCTTTATTTATTGTCTGTTGGTTGGCCGTCTCCCTCCCTCCCTCCCTCAGGCTCTGGATTGGATAAGCTCTGTGCCAGCCTGTGTGACCTGAAGGCCAGACTGGACTCCAGGAGGAAGGTGTCACCTGCCATTTTCGCTGAAAACATGCAGCTGAGAGAAGAGACCCACCACCTAGGTATGTCCACACACACACACACACAAACTACTCATACACACACACAACTCACACACACACACACATACACACACAAAAAGGCCTGAGCCTTTATTGAACTCATGTTTCATTTGAAGCCATGTCCTTCCCTTTCCCATCCAGCACCGTACGTGCCCCAGGGCGCTGTGGAGGAGCTGTTCCCTGGGACGTGGTATCTGACCCGGGTGGACGAAAAGCACCGTCGGGAGTACTCCAGACGCTCCCTGAACGACGACTTGCCCCTGGAGGCTGGCCTGGTCAACTCCACCACAGCCACTGAGGTACAATACAATTGTATTGTTCAACGTAAATCAGAAATCAAATCATTTATAAATTAAATAATATTCCCAACCCTGCTGTCACGGCTGTTTAAAGGAGCGGACCAAGGTGCAGCGTGTTTGTAGTTCCACATTATTATTTATTTGTGAAACGTAATGCAATACACTAAATAACTGAATATACAAAAACAACAAACCGTGACGCAGAGAGAAACAAACACTACTCAAAAGATAATAACCCACAAAACAGGAAGATAAAAACCCCTACTTAAATATGATCTCCAATCAGAATGCAACAAACCAAAAAAAAACACCACAAAACAAAAGGGAGGGTAGGGAGGGTGATAATCGTCTATGGCGGCTCAAATGCAGTCCACATAACCTTAACCTCCAGCATAGGAGGCGGCTCCAGTTCTGGGCGTACTCCCTGCTCCACCCGCTGATCCTTCTGCTTTATTACCACCTGACCGTGGATCGTCGTCGAATGAACCGGAATGTAGCTCATTGCTGGAGGTTCTGGGCTGCAGGCTGTCGCTGGAGGCTCTGGGCTGGGGAACTTCTCAAGAGGTTCCGGACTGTAGGCCGTCTCCGGAGGTTCCGGACTGTAGGCCGTCTCCGGAGGTTCCGGACTGTGGGCCGTCACTGCAGGCTCCGTGCCGTGGATCATCACTACAGGTTCCGTGCCGTGGATCATCACTGGAGGCTTCCTTCGTGGAGCTGGAATAGTCTTCCCTGTGGCTCAGTTGGTAGAGCATGGTGTTTGCAACGCCAGCATGGTGTGTGCAACGCCAGGGTTGTGGGTTCGATTCCCACGAAAAAAAAAAATATAATAATAAATGTATGCATTCACTACTGTAAGTCACTCTGGATAAGAGCGTCTGCTAAAAAAAACCTACTTAAATATGATCTCCAATCAGAGGCAACTAGGATCAGCTGCCTCCAATTGGAGATGAACCAAAACAACCCCAACATAGAAATAGAAAAACTAGAACTTAAACATAGAAAAACACAAAACACGCCCTGACCTACTCTACTATAGAAAATTACATCTTACTAGGGTCAGGACGTGACACCCGCGGACACTACTCATACACATAAACTAGTGGCTGGAAGCAGCACATTGTATGGAGGCTAGGTCACTGAAAGACATTTAGTTTGCATGCAGGCACCACACATAAAAATAACTAAACGCACACAGAGACAGAAAAAAAACAAGCTCCATTGTTCCATATTAAATCATTATATTAGATACATAAAAAGTGACATTAGAAAACAGGAAGTGATTTTTACATGTTGCTTCCTTATTCCCAGCAGCACATCCCAAGCCCAGTGAAGAAGATGCCCCGCCTCCCCGCCTCCACAGCTGGTCCTGAGGCGGTCACCGTTAGCAATGGGGATCATTAAGCTAAGCTTACCTCTGTGAGGTACAGGTAGACATGGAGGACGATCAACAAAGGACATTGGAAACACAATTATAATGCTAGCAGAGAGGACCTTCTCCTCAGAGATATGTTTTCTAACATATTGCTGAATGCTGCGTAAAACCAAGCTATTTAACTGTCACATCGTAGAATTTATCTTCAACCATCATTGCTCTCAAATATGTAACAGGGAGTAATATATGAAATGTGTGTATTCCATTGGATGCATGGAAAGGAAAAGTGTTTGTCAAGGTAGCAGACATTCCTGAAACTAAAATCCTCAAGATTCCACATAATTCCTGAGCCAGGGTGAAAAATTTGATCAGATTTCGGCTATTAAGATTATGTTTTGCATAAGTTTGCATTTCCCTTTTTCAAAAAGAATAAAATAAAGTATTTATAGCCCAACAAATTCAACAAGCTATTTTTATTTAATTTTGGACCAATTCTTTGTTAAAAATATTTTTTATCTTACTTATCATGGTGCAAACTTAACAGTGGAAGAAGAAAAAAATCATAGTACATTTATTTGATCCAGGTATTGAAAAAAAAATGGAGAAGAAAAGTAGAAGGGATGAAAAATAGCTCCATCTTAAGTCAACTATTATCTTCACTCCTAGAACCAAGAGGAAATGGAAGCTTTAGGAACATGACTGCCTGCAGGCCTTTGGGGATAAAAAGGGAAGTGAGGCCTCTTAACTGTTTGTTTATCAAATGCTGCTGCTACCGTTGCAACTTGCTGTAATGACTTGAGCTGTACAAAGGAGCTACACCCCTACTATACCTTAAGATTGACCGCTTTCAGAATACTTCCTTTTGCTATATAGGGGAAGTAACCCTGGAGTAATTAAGGTTAAATACCTTGCTCAAGGGCACGTCAGCAGATGTTTCACCTACTTGGCTGGGGTATTCGAACCAGCGACCTTTCAGTTACTTGCCCAATATTCTTAACCGCTAGACTACTAATAGTCAGAATTAGTTTTCTCTTAGGACTCTTTGTTATACCACCATGAACAAATATCAGGGAAGAGGTACTGAACGGTCTGAGTTACATTTAAGTCATTTAGCAGATGCTCTTATCCAGAGACACTTGCAGTAGTGAATGCATACATGTTCATATTGTTTTGTACAAGTCCCCCCGTGGAAATCACAACCCTGGCGTTGCAAGCTCTTTGCCCCACCAACTGAGCAACAATTCAACAAACATGTTTAAATCATGTGATCAATGTTTCCTACGGCGGTGATTGCACTACAGACTGAAACGGTGAAATGCCTCAATTGAGCGTGCCGTTTTATCAGAGCTTTTATTCTCACCAAGCTCTGATACTCTATACAATATGGAAAATAACATTTTGTTTGAGTTCTTGTTTGTCCTTAAATATTTTTTGGGAAAACATTTCAGCAGATAAATCTATTTCCTGGAATTACGTAAATTGACATGGTCAATTTAGTCTCAGTGCAGAAACGTTTAAATCAGTTTTAAAAGACCGATGTCCAACAAGTTATTGTTTTAATGTAGTGTGCAGAAGAAGGTGTTCACATGTTCTGTGTCTCTACAACGTGTCTTTCCTTACTAGACTTAAGGGACCAGATGCTGTCCTGAGAGGCTTGTGTTTTCTCCGAGGTCTCAAATGTTTTTTTTTAACACTGACAGGGATAGGACTAGTTATAGACTGTAAAGAAACCAAATCTTGACACAGGCTCAGGCAGAAATACCTGCAAACATCAGCCTTAAAGGGTACAGAGTTGGGGGCATACTTATTTTTTCCTTTCACATAAATGTTTTGCATTTCCTCTGCAACGTTGGGCGACAGAGTTGCACACAGGGCTCACTTATAGTCCATTTCCAATCTCTCAAGTTTGAGAAGCCTTACAATAAGCATGTACTAAATGTAGAAAATAGCTATACTCATAATGTACAGATATTTACATTTTTAACAGCCAAGATAAGTTGCCTCTGTTTATCTGTGTATGGCTGATGTTTACATTATGTTTCTCTGAGATCAGATAATTAAAAAAGAAAAATTGGTGAGTAATGTATAGTACTAACTAAGATTATTTATATTTGTAGATATAAATAAATTGGCGTCTGATCAAGTGTCTCTTTTATAGCAACGATCTGTATAGAGATGATGTAATAACAATGTAGAGATGTATTAAGAGATGAACTGAATAATAAATATCTGTTCATTTAAAGTGGCTGTTTCCTGCTTATTATATGGCTATAGGGTGGAGGTATCCAGATTTCCATACCTTTATAGATGCGGTAAAGAGGCCAACGAAACTCAACCAAAACAATGGAAATGTCATGGAAACACGTTGGGGGGAAAGATCCCGAATCTCGTTATTGTCCCGCAGCAAAATAAGCCTACATTTAGGCTAATGTTTATGTGTATTTCACACTATGTTGAGGTAAAATCAAAGTATAATGCTTATATGGATGTTAAACCCAATACATGTTCATGTCATAGTCACCAATCAACTGCATTACAGTTAAAAACAACTTTGACTACCACCACAGATTTCTGTATGCTAGCTATGCTACCAGCTTAAATTATGCGAACGGGAGTTAGCATTTAGCAGTCACTTCTTCTAAACCTGAAAACGGACTACTTCTAAATGTTATGCAGCTAAAACAGCCAGATATCTAAATCTGACTTTAGTAACCACATTGTGGGCCTGTTAATATACACCAATCATGACTGATTTGATGAATATCCACCTTGTTAGATCAGATTTGTTTTGTGTGCACCAATCCAGCATCCTTCTATCCCCCATGGTCTCTGTTCCATTGCACATCTATACCTTCCCAATGTCCTACCACAGTATGTGGTATTTTATCAGTTTATACAACGGGTGGTTCTAATCCTGAATGCTGATTGATTAAAACCGCATTCCAGCCGGTGTCTATTTAAGAGTGCCTGGATACAGGCCTTAGCCGTGGTATATTGGCCATATACCACAAACCCCCGAGGTGCCTTATTGCTATTATAAACTGGTTACCAACGTAACTAGAGCAGTATAAATAAATATTTTGTCTTACCCATACAGTCTGATATACCACGGCTGTCAGCCAATCAGCATTCAGGGCTCTAACCAACCAGTTTATAATCCAAAAGTTACCACCGGCTATGATAAAATGCCTATTTACCCTGTTCCATCTGATTGCGCAATCATCAGCCCAGCAAGGCAATTTATAAACCTGATATCCACTATAAAAAGCATCTAGACATTCTCACATTTCATTTAGACTAACATTTGCTTGCTGTCTGTCTCTCTGACATTTGCAACATTGTTTCAATATTCACATTTCATCTCCAGCTGACCCATAGTAATGAACTAGTCAGAGGAGAGAGCACATTTTCTATGCCAGGTGAAATTGTGCCTCATTAGCTCATTGTTATGGATGTATCCAAATAAATGTCATTAGAAAACAGTTAAACAAATGCAAATGCAGCTACTTTGCTGTTATTCTGGCTGCACTGTTTGATGTGACTAAGTTAGCCGTAGTTGGCTGGCTAGCTAGCTAGCAAGCAAGGGATACAAACGTTGCCAGCCAGTATGGAATGGAACATTTAGAACGAACGACTGGGTTGTTCTGTCCATAGATACAGAACATAAAGACTGAACGACTGGGTCGCGTCTCTGGCAACCGAACTGATAGAACGAACAACCAGCTGGCTTGGGTATCAACCCTAGATTTGTGTTGGGACTATATCTTGTGGAAGGATTAAATGGTAGGAATAAATTAAGCAAAATTATGTTTTTTAATGAAAACATATTAATCATTATTTGAATATGTTGGTAACCCGTTGTATAAAAGTGATCATGCCCTCAAAGCCGGTGTTTGGAGGATATATTGGCACAGTCTGCCCATGCAAGTATATCCTCCAAACACTGGCTTCTTTGGAATTATCACTTAAGTATGCACTCACTACTCTGGACAAGAGCATCTGCTAAATGACTAAACATTTGCCTCATGCAGCACGATGCAGCGCGACACATCTCTTTCACATAGAGTTGATCAGGCTGTTGATTGTGGCCTGTGTAGTGTTGTCCCACTCCTCTTCAATAGCTGTGCAAAGTTACCCGATATTGGCGGGAACTGGTACACGCTGTCGTACACGTCAATCCAGAGCATTCCAAACATGATCAATAGGTTGGTTACATGTCTGGTGAGTATGCAGGCCATGAAAGAAGTAGGACATTTTCAGCTTCCAGGAATTGTATACAGAGCCTTGCGACATGGGGTTGTGCATTATCATGTTGAAACATGAGGTGATGGCGGTGGTGGTGTATGAATGGCACGACAATGGGACTCAGGATCTCGTCAAGGTATCTCTGCATTCAAATTGCCATCGATAAAATGCAATTGTGTTGGCTGTCTGTAGCTTATGCCTGCCCATACCATAACCCCACCATGAAGCACTCTGTTCACAACATTGACATCAGCAAACCGCTCACCCACATGACACCTTACACGCTGTCTGCCATCTGCCCGGCACAGTTGAAATCAAATCAAATTTTATTTGTCACATGCGCCAAATACAACAGGTGTAGACCTTACAGTGAAATGCTTACTTACAAGCCCATAATCAACAATGCTTTAAGAAGTTTAGAAAAATAAGTGTTAAGTAAAAAAAACATAAGTACATTTTCAAAATAGAAGTAAAATAACAATAGCGAGGCTATATACAGGGTGTGCCGGTACAGTCAATGTGCGGGGGCACCGGTTAGTCGAGGTAATTGAGGTAATATGTACATGTAGGTTGAGTTAAAGTGACTATGCATAAATAATAAACAGAGTAGCAGCAGCGTAAAAGAGGGGCCTGGGTAGCCCTATGATTAGCTGTTCAGGAGTCTTATGGCTTGGGGATAGAAGCTGTTAAAAAGCCTTTTGGACATAGACTTGGTGCTCCGGTACCGCTTGCCGTGCGGTACAAGAGAGAACAGTCTATGACTAGGGTGGCGGAGTCTTTGACAATTGGCGGAGTCTTTGACACCGCCTGGTATAGAGGTCCTGGATGGCGGGAAGCTTGGCACCAGTGATGTACTGGGCCGTACGCAGTACTCTCTGTAGTGCCTTGCGGTCGGAGGCCGAGCAGTTGCCATACCAGGCAGTGATGCAACCAGTCAGGATGCTCTCGATGGCGCAGCTGTAGAACCTTTTGAGGATTTGAGGACCCATGTCAAATCTTTTCAGTTTGAGTTGAAACCAGGATTCATCCGTGAAGAGCACACTTCTCCATCGAAGGTGAGCATTTCCCCACTGATGTCGGTTACGACGCCAAACTGCAGTTAGGTCAAGACCCTGGTGAGGACAACAAATACCCAGATGAGCTTCCCTGAGATGATGTTTGACAGTTTGTGCAGAAATTCTTCAGTTGTGCAAACCCACAGCTTCATCATCTGTCCGGGTGGCTGTTCTCAGACAATCCTGCAGGTGAAGAAGCCGAATGTGGAGGTCCTGGTCTGTTATGGTTACACGTGGTCTGCGGTTGTGAGGCCAGTTGGACGTACTGCCAAGTTCTCTAAAATGACATTGGAGGCGGCATATGGTTGAGAAATGAACCTTAAAATCTCTGGCAACAGCTCTGGTGGACATTCTTGCAGTCAGCATGCCAATTGCACGCTCCCTCAAAACATCTGTGGCAATGTGTTGTGTGACAAAACTGCATATTTTAGAGTGGCCTTTTATTGTCCCCAGCACAAGTTGCACCTGTGTAATGATCATGCTGTTTAATCAGCTTCTGGATATGCCACACCTGTCAGGTGGATGGCAAAGCAGAAATAAGCTTTTGTGCGTATGGACATTTTCTGGGATCTTTTATTTCAGCTCATGAAACACGGGACCAACAATTTACATTTTTGTTCAGTTTAGATTACATGTATTTATTTAAAAAATATATATATGAATGATCTTTAAAAGAAATAAACAGCATAGTCTATTGCTCCAATACAATACATTTAATGTATTAAACGTTTTGACAGCCAGCTGCCTATATCAAGATTTCTGATCAGACATTCTGATCTTCAGAGCAGTCTTTGACTTACACCATGCTTTGTCCTCTCCTTCGCCAAGCTCTGCTTTCTTGACAGTCTAAGAGGAAACCAGGTATTAATATAAAGTTAGGCTTCAATTTAATAGAAAATGCCTCTGTTAAATACACATGTATGTTATTAAAGTGATGCTAATGCAATTATTATTTGTGGTTCTGAAAATATCCTCAGCCCACAGTGCTCTTTCATATTCCTATAACATACCTGTAGAGGTCTCTTGAGGCTCCCAGGAAGCAGGAGATCTCTTCAAGGGTCTGAGCAGAGTCACTCCAAGCCTTCCACCCACTGCCTTCCACCCGGGCCCAGAGGTGTTTCTCAAAGTGGTTCCTGGGCCAGTGGTTCCTGAGCCAGATGTGTTTTCTCAAAGTGGTTTCTGAGCCAAAGGTGTTTCACAAAGTGGTTCCTGGGCCAGAGGTTTGTTGGTGGGGAAGCATTGCTGTGTCACTATTGTTCCATTTTCTTCCAGGGGCTCCCTCGTTCTCTCATGGTGGTGGTGATTTATTGCTGTGGTCAGTTGGCTGTCATTTTTTTGGATCAAATTACCCAGCACATGGATGATGTCCACCTGGATGGTCAGTTTCCTGGGCCAGAGGTGGGAGTTTCCTGGTTGGGTCCTGAGCCAGTCTTCCATCTGGGGGCTGAATGATGGCCTTCCTGGTTCTCACCTGGTGGGTGTTATTCATCCCACACTACCAGTAAGGCTTAATCACTTATTGGGCCAAAGGTGTTGTTAGAAGCATTTACTGGGTCACAGTAGGAACCGGTTCCTGGGTCAAAGGTGTTCTGGTTGGGGCCTCCCTGGTCCTCTGGTGGTGCGGTGGCATTGTGGTGGTCTCGTATAGCTGAATGACAAAATTGTTCACATCCGTGAAGAGGTCCCCCTGCAGGGACAGGGTGCTGGCCCATTGTTTGGGGACCATGAGAGGCATCAGGGTATTCTGGAGGGCCTCAAGATCTAGAGGCTTGATGTTGAAGATCACCAACAGGACAATAAAGCAGAAAACAAATCTGGAAATCATCATCATGTCAATCAAACCGTAGAGAAAATAAAATGGTAACCACACTCTAGAGAGGTAGCCGAGTTGTGAGTCTTGTTTGCGGCGAGACTTGCTTGTTGTAATGTTTACTGGAGTGATATGATGGTGCTGTTATGCATTTGTTTATGACCTCACAAATGGCAGAAATCCCCTTGTCTCCTAATGACTTAGAATGGCGAGGAGATGAAGTGATGGCTGTCTCTGTGACTTCATTAAAGATCTTGGATCTGATCCAACAACACACAAACCACACATGCAACAGGGTGGATTTTCAGGACATTTTGGCACTCTGTGATATGTGTGATACTAGTCTTTAATAAGTCAAAACGCCTGTTGTTGTTGGATAACACTGAACAATAAACTATCAGTAATATAGCCCATGCCATAAGTCTATGAATATAACTATGCCACTACAGGCTACATCTGCCTATCTGTACAGTGAATGCCATCAATGCTAATACGTGTATCCAATAGGTATAAAGATGTTAAACTTTCACCCTACTCAAAGGTTGATTTGTAATTCAAGCATCCTGATTTCTGAGGTGTTGTCGCCTCTGCACTTGGTTGAAATAATGCCGGACTCTGCAAGGTGTTAACCCAAGCCATAGACTGTTCTCTCTGCCACCGCACGGCAAGCGGTACCAGTGGACCAAGTCTGGAACCAACAGGACCCTGAACAGCTTTGACCCCCATGCCATAAGCAGTGGTGTAAAGTACTTTTCACTCCATATTTTCTCAGACACCCAAAAGTACTTATTACATTTTGAATGTTTAGCAGGACAGGACAATTGTCAAATTCACACATTTATCAAGAGAACATCCAAGGTCATCCCTAATGCCTTGGATCTGGTGGACTCACTAAACACAAATGCTTCATTTGTAAATGATGTCTGAGTGTTGGAGTGTTCCCCTGGCTATCTGTAAATAAAAAAAATAATAAAAAAATTGTGCCAATCTGGTTTGCCTAATTAAGGAATTTTTAATTATTTTGACTTTATATTTTGAAGTATATTTGAGCAATTACATTTACTTTTGATAGTTAAGTATATTTAAAACCAAATATTTTTAGACTTTTACTCAAGTAGTATTCTATAGGGTGACTTTCACTTAGGTCATTTTCTAATATGGTATCTTTACTTTTACTCAAGTATGGCCATAAGACTGCTAAATAGCTAATCAAATGGCTACCCGGACTATCTGCATCGATCCTTTTTTGCCCTGACTCTCTTGCACTGACTCTACCCCATCCCCCTCACACACACACACACACACACACACACACACCACATTCGCTGCTGCTACCGTCTATTGTCTATCCTGTTGCCTAGTCACTTTACCCCTACTTATATGTACATAGCTACCACAATTACCTTGTATACCTGCACGGTACTCCCTGTATATAGTCATGTTACTTTTTACTTATCATTATGCACTGTGTATTTATTCCTCATGTCAATATTTTCTCTTTCTATTTTTGCATCTTTATATTAACTCTACATTGCTGGAAAAGGACCCGTAAAGCAAGCGTTTCACTGTTAGTCTACACCTGTTGTTTACGAAGCATATGACAAATAAAATTTGATTTGATTTGTCGCACAACTTTTCCACCATTTTACAGACTTATACACCTGTAGACGCACTGTTATACCAAACGGTGGCAGCATTTCTGCGGTTTTCTGGAGCAGACGCAAAATGACATTCCTAGCTGACCTGTTATGTTTTAGACCCGATGTGGAGGACTCATAATTTATTTTTTTTATTTCACCTTTATTTAACCAGGTAGGCAAGTTGAGAACAAGTTCTCATTTACTAAAATAGTGTGTTAGAGGGACCTTTTGTCAGTGGCCTATTGTTACGATTTCCTTTCAAATGCTGTCTAATAGGTTATATTAATTGGTGGCTATACTATCATAATACAGTAAGCTACTTTGAAGTTGATCTGTTTGCGGGTGAGGTGACGGATGTAACCAAATCTCTATTTGGGCAACTAGTCGACTTTTTAAAATGGGGCTTGTTAGGTTAGATGTGTCATTCACAAATAATTCAGTGACGTTGGGGTTTAATAGGAAAGTTGACGTTGACTTTACACGAAATCCACAAGTTGTCGTCCCCTGATACACCGCCCATGCCTGCATCATAGTGTCTGTGCTCTTGACTCGCTGAAGGGTGGAGTTTGTACCACCGCCTCTAAAGAACGGGACTAGGGAGGGAGTTGAAAAATCACTATCTAACATTTACCAGCATTTAGAACACCATTTCTGCTGGGGGAAAGGGATTTAATTTCGATATTTCACCTTTGAAAGCGGGAAATCTTCGCAGGAAGAGGAACTAAGAGGTGAGTCGAGATACAATGTGTGTTTTTAGTCCAGAACTATGCCTGACTGCGCGTGACGTCAAGCCCGATGTTGAAGTTTTCTACTCCTCCATTCTCTAAACTTCACCGAGTTATGCACTTCGAATAGTTTCAGGGCCGAATAGGCTACATCTTGACAAATCTTTTAGAGCAGTAGCTTATATCGAGAGAAGAAAAAAAAGATTTTGAAACGACCATGTAACAATACGTAAACTGAACCTTCTAACGTTACTTCGATTTCCGGAGCTTTGTAGACAGAGAAGTGTTTTTTTAATACGGAAGCGAAACAGTGCCTCAAGGCATGAATACATGCATTACAGATCAGTTCTTGGCCTATTGCTCATAAATAAAGAAGGAAAAAAATGAATTTTGTATTCATTAAACACATGGCACGCTGTACATATTGGTATGCAGTGAATTTGCCTTATAACCATACAACTAGGTCATCCTACAATCCTAGCCAACTGTAGCCGTGTCACGTCCTAAATCTCTAGACTACATTAAGGTGTGTTACTTTGTATCATTCTCATTGTTGGTTGGCTCAGACACTGTCATCACCACTACCTATGTTCATATTCTGGCCAGCCAGACTGAGTTGGGTAGCTGTCTGTAAACAGTTACCTCGTTTGACTGGTCGTTCTTAAAACTTTACATGAAGCCAGAATATGGTATCCATCCTGTATGAAAATGTGTCTATTTGGCTTCAAATAACAAGCTACTGTTTATGTAGTTAACAGCAGTCATTGCATAACCCAATGCCTTTTGTACCCTTGCTTTGTCTATAGAGAAGCCTACCTAACACAGATTCACATTTCAAATACGTTTTCCATGGTCTAGCTTTGTATGATTAATATTTTTCCATTGTTGTAGTTTGGATTGCCATAACTTGTTCAATAATGTTTCAAGGCCTCGTTTGTGTGTGTGTGTGTTCTGCAGTTGTCAAACAAGCTAGAGAAAATATGCAGCCTCTGGGTGTGAATTCCAACACCAAGATGGGGTGTGGTGTCACCATTTCCGTGTGACAGAACAAACTATGTAGCTGTGGGGACACATGTGCCTCAGGACAAATGGAGCCAATGAATAGCTAGCAATGTGATTGATATATGCTTGCAGGTAAGGGATTTGATAGGGCCTAGCTAGACTCAGCAGTTTTCAGGTAACACGGTAGGGCATGTTTCCTGTTGCTACATGTAAATGTTCTCTGGGAAGGCAGTAAGGCACACAGTGGACTTCAAAACAGAAAAGCACTTCTACATTCTTGCTACATGGGGGGGGGGGGGAAAACATGTTATTGATGTGATTTCCTTCTAGATTTTTCTGGCATTTAGTTTTATGGTTTTGTACAGTCTACTCTTATACCATTTTCTGTGGGGGGGTTTTTCTGCAATGTGTGTCGACACCATAACCTGATTTTATTACAATGCGTCTTACTGTTAGGACACGTGCAATGCTGAGTTCTACAAATTGTCAACTAGTAAATAAATTGGATCAAACAGCTAACTGTTTCAATGAAAAAAGAATGACGGGCGTGCACACAGACCCTAATTATTAAAGCCAACAACCACTGTCCTTGAGCAGCGCACAGTCACTCATCACAGCCGTGTGACAGTTGGTAGGGAGGGGGACGGGTGCCATTGAGAAATTGCTCATGACACAGCAATAATTATAATTTATTTGAGGCTAGCCTAGGCCAGTAGTCGGTCTTGTGTGACTCTGATAGTGTCAGAAGCTTGGTTTTGCCTGAGGCTCTCGACTGTTTCACTGTCTGTTACTCTTTAATCGGTGGTTGAGAGAGCATTCAGTTCAATCATGTCTCTGTGCTTGTATTGTGAATTCAATTCTGTTTTGAATGTGTGCCTTGTTTAGGTTATTGAAAGAAACAGTCATTGTTGAGCAACAGGGAGGGTAAAGGTGTTTTCACAAAATGTCAGTTGTCATGTTTGTACTAATCTACTTATTTCATAACGTTCACAAGAAAGTGTTTATAACATAAAACAAGTGGATGTTGTAGTCTAACCATCATCGCAGGAAATGGTCCATCCATAACACTCAAGTTCGGCTATTTTATGTTTCTATGATGGAAAATTCAAAAAGCCAACAAAGGGCCCACTAGTTTTTTCAGCATCAGATTTAGATATTTTTGTTGTTTTTCTGTGACCCAGAAGCCAACAAAAGCCTTTATTAAAGACAGGATGCCAAACAGGACTTCCAATAGATACATGAACACTGAGAGGCTCAATAGACGAGTCGGTGCATCGTCAATGAGGAGTTGAGTGATTCAGCCCAACAGCATGTTTGCTTTATTTCCATGCCTATTTTACTCCTGTAAAACTATTGTCAGTATCAGAAGTTAGTCTGGATGCATTTTACTTACTAGGCATTCTATTTCTATGGCGTGTACTGTGCATGTTCACCATGAATTATGTCACTGGTGTCTGCTGATCCATTACTGGTCTGATTCTTTACATGGCTTAGTTTGTCTGAAGGTATTCATAAGAGATCACACATGAGAACACATGAAGCAATGTATTGCACATAATTGTTTTTATTTTTTATTATAGAGCCCCTGTTGCAAGTGTCTCAGTCAGTGCATTTTGATCCAGGTGTTATAGAACCTGGAAATGGGCAATGTCCTAAATGTGCCCTGTACTCTCTGCCCCAGAAATGGGCAATGTCCTAAATGTGCCCTGTACTTTCTGCCCCAGAAATTGTAAAACAGATACACTGTTCCTTTTCAACTTTGATATAGGCTTTGAAAGTGAAAGCCACTCAATGGCATCCATTGCCACTCCATTAAAGTGTGAATGGCAATGCGTTATACTGCCGACGACCGTAGCCAGCTCTGCCTCAGACAAAGGCAAGGCTAGGAGCAGCATGTGCCACAGACTCTCCCCTGGGTAACAAGGTTGCTATTGAAGGCCACAACTGTGTGGTATTGTACTGGGCTCTGGGGGAATGAAGGCCTCCTTTGTCCTCAGGGATGTGTGGGTGCTGCAGGAGAATCCTGCTGATTCCTCAGCAGCAGAGAGGTGGGTACGGGCTGATGTTTCCCATAGCTACAGATCTACGATCAGTTTCATCAATCCTAACCTTAACCATTAGTGGGGAAAATGCTAAACTGGCCCATGATCAGTGTCTAGGGGCACCTTCACACTACACGAGAAAGGTGCACTGTGGGAGGCGCCCCTGCTCCGCCTCTGGATCTAGCCTGGTTCCAGATCGTTTTATAAACAGGTGACCATAGATGTTTGCTATACGGCACTAACATCTGAGACCAACCTACTCTGGTCTCTCAACATATCTGGGACCAGGCTACTCTGGTCTCTCAACATATCTGGGACCCGGCTACTCTGGTCTCTCAACATATCATCTCATGGCTCCCATATTGCCTAGACCCAGTCATGTTGGCAGGGACCTACTCCAATACAGGGACCTACTCCAATACAGGGACCTACTCCAATACAGGGACCTACTCCAATACAGGGACCTACTCCAATACAGGGACCTACTCATACAAACAACAAATGTCTCTGAGCACCTCCAAGGACCTATATACCGGCCTAACAACACATTCTTCAGCAGTTAATAGTCATTTATGATTCTCCTGTCAACAACTGAAGCATCTGTAAGACGCATCAAACCCAATGCCCTGCATTCACTCAATCATATAAGTACATGTTTTATGTTAAACTTACGGATGTGTAATGTAGTTATTTTTAGGGCAGTTATAGCAATGAGCTCCTACTGCAGAAATATCTTTAATCCTATGGACAGGAAACATGACTAACTTCCCAAGGGAGAAACATGGCTCTGGACTAGGCCTAGCTGTTGGAATCACTCAAGGGAGAGACATGGCTCTGGACTAGGCCTAGCTGTTGGAATCACTAAAGGGAGAGACATGGCTCTGGACTAGGCCTAGCTGTTGGAATCACTCAAGGGAGAGACATGGCTCTGGACTAGGCCTAGCTGTTGGAATCACTCAAGGGAGAGACATGGCTCTGGACTAGGCCTAGCTGTTGGAATCACTCAAGGGAGAGACATGGCTCTGGACTAGGCCTAGCTGTTGGAATCACTAAGGGAGAGACATGGCTCTGGACTAGGCCTAGCTGTTGGAATCACTCAAGGGTTCCACTGCTGCAAGATAATGCGTAAGGGTGCTTGCCAGCTAAAATATTGTGGTATTTCTTTTGCTGTAGAAATGGCAGTTAAAATTGTAGAACCGTCCTTGTGGTGGTGCAGCATACTTCTATTTCTGTTGGTACACCATTTATAACTGTTTTGTCTTAAGTTAAAACTGCTAAGGTCACATACGTTTGTTTTGCCTCCAAGATGTGCTCAAAGCACCCATTTGACACAGCAGCATGTGACTGAATGGTTGTTTGTTGACAGGTGTTTGTACAGGTGAGTAATCCCATTGACCATGGCAAGTATGCATGTTCTCAACAATGTTTTCTCTCTAAATGTTTTGACACTGTCCAAACAAACTGAAGGTCTTCATTCTCTCGAATGGTAAATACAAGCAGGAGAGAAATATTGCAATGGAGCACTTTTTTTAGACACTTTTCCTAGACAGCAACATTTCATACAGCTTTTCAACCTTAAAGATGTCCAATTTTAGGTCTAGATCGTCTGTCCTTTTTTTACATATTGACCACTTGTTTTTAACATCTGACAGACCATCAGTCTACAATTGTGTTAACCAGCCACGCTATTGGGGCGGCAGCGTAGCCTAGTGGTTAGAGCGTTGGACTAGTAACCAAAGGTTGCAAGATCGAATCCCTGAGCTGACAAGGTACAAAATCTATCGTTCTCCCCCTGAACAAGGCAGTTAACCCACTGTTCCTAGGCCGTCATTGAAAATAAGAATTTGTTCTTAACTGACTTGCCTAGTTAAATAAAGATACAATAAAAATCAACTACATTCGTACAGTTTTTTTTCCCCCTCTTCCGTTGGTTCCTTTTTGTGGGACGATGTCTGTATTTGAGCTGTATTTCGGCGGGTGTCAAAGTCAGTGTAGGAGGAGGTGTCATTCACCAATTTTTTTTTGGAAGGGTCACTGATAACCATATTTGATATCTTGAACACTACGGCAGGTAGCCTAGTGGTTAGAGCAACCGAAAGGTTGCTGGATCGAATCCCCGAGCTGACAAGGGAAAAATGTCGTTCTGCCCCTGAACAAGGCAGTTAACCCATTGTTTCCCGGTAGGCCGTCATTGTAATTAAGAATTAGTTCTTAACTGACTTGCCTAGTTAAATATAAAAAGATTTACTCCGTAAAATAATAAGGCTGGGAATTGCCAGGGACCTCACAATACGATATTATCACCATTGTAATTAAGAATTAGTTCTTAACTGACTTGCCTAGTTAAATATAAAAAGATTTACTCCGTAAAATAATAAGGCTGGGAATTGCCAGGGACCTCACAATACGATATTATCACCATTGTAATTAAGAATTAGTTCTTAACTGACTTGCCTAGTTAAATATAAAAAGATTTACTCCGTAAAATAATAAGGCTGGGAATTGCCAGGGACCTCACAATACGATATTATCACCATACTTAGATGTCGATACGATATGTATTGCTATTGTCACGATTCTATATGTATTATAATTCGATCCTGGGATTTTATTGCGATTTTGATGTTCCAAACTAATTGCTCACCATATGTCTGCTGCAGAGAGACGAGACAGCATGAGAACTAGTTTTGGTCAGTCAGGGAAATTAGTCCTGAAAACAGGCTGGCTCAATATTTAAAAAGAAGATTGAGAACAAGCTATAGGATTAAATATATTGGCGTTTTGGTGCCGGTACAGCCGACTAGCGCTTGCCAACGCTACCTACCGTAGTAAAACATTACATTTTGTTTTTACACTTGAAGTCAAATATCAATATAATATCGTCCCAAAATAATATTGCAATATGCAACTGTATCAATCACCATGACTATAAAATCAACAACAAAAATGTTTCTTCGCCACATACAAATGGACAGGCTCCCTTGGTTTAAATAGGCGTGTTACCGCTGAGCATAGATATCACGGTAGATGTCTAGACTCCTAAGCAGCATGGGTCATGCAGTTAAACGTTATATTTAGGCCAGGAATCTTTTTGAAGTTGCCATGTTAGCCCACACCTTAAGGAAGGGTTCTTGGTAATCTCAGAGACCAAATAAGAAAAGCGGAGAGATGAATAGATGAGGGTAATACAGAGGAACAGAAAGGGAGAACCGGTATGGGCTAGGGAACGAGGCCTGAACTGCTATGTTTTGTGATTCATTTCCCCTTTTCATCATTTAAAGTCTCACCTGTTTTGGCAAAAGACTCCACAGAGAAAATGTTACTCCCAATCATCTTTTTCAGAATACCCAAACATATAATTTGGACAGTTTGCAGACTGTTAAAGACAGTCGAAGCTGGCCCTGGCTGTTACTTTGCAAGTTCAGATTGTATATAACTTCGTGAAAAAAAAAAAAAGATTGACTCAAGGCAAAAATTATGACCTCACTCACAACGGCCATTTGAATCCACTGTGAAATATACCAGAACAGGAAATGTGTATTTCAAACGCTGGCTGCTCAAAATGATGGACGTGAACATGACCTTTTTTGAGAACCTGAATGTCTGATCAAATTCAACAGTGAAGATCTATTTATGAAAATAACAATGTGGAAGTAGTGGACTAATGCATTGTGGGCCAAAATTGCAATTTGTATATTTCATAGCTGATCTTAATTTGAATAGTCTAAAACAGTGGTGTTCCATAGTGTTTGCCAAACTCTCCATTTGTGCAGAGTGAATGAATGTCTGTTTACAACAGAATTTTTTTTTCTTAGGGTTTACTCCAAGAGCTTTGATCAACAATGAACTGACTGTACGTCAGTGGTTGAACTGTGCAGAGTGTGAGTTGTACTGCTACTCATATCCAGTGATTTTTGTATTTGCATTACACCTACCGTGATCACTTCTGGCTATTCAAGGCAGGTTAACGTCTTGGTCATTTCCTAAAGCACTGTCTAGGCCGGTGGATGTCTTCCTGGATAGCACAATTATACGTATCCTCCCGGGCAATTACTGTATATGTGACGTCAACCAACTGAGTGCATGAGTCAGATAAAAGGTAGGTTTTGCAAGACAGTGCAACCTCCGTATCAAATGTATCACTGTCATGTTTCTCTGACGCTACATCCTCACAAACTAGAATATTCCATTACAACCAATTTGAGATGGATTGAAGCCAAATATTTTGTAAGATGTAAGAGCAAGACAGAGTTAGCTCAGTAGCTCATTTCAATAATGGAAGGGGAACATTGCAAAGTGAAGGGATGTTCATGTTGTTGCATTGTCCCAGCTGGTCTCTGCCATTAGGCCTTTTCTGAAGTCAGATCCACGGTGACCCCTGGCACAGTGACCACATGGCCTCAGGATGTTCTCCCTGGACAGCCATTCAGAGCTTCCCCTGAGGAAGCCCCATGGGCGGGAGACTGGCAACGTCAACAGGAAAAACATGGAGAACCTTTACAGCCAATAAAAGAGTATCAGGACTGCTCCCATCCATCTTTGATATCCACTCTGTACCACCTACATTTACAAGTCACTTTGTTAAAAGGTGGACTAAGCACTATGACATCATTGTACACAGTGAGGCAACTTCCTGTTTACAGACATCAACAACAGAATTCAAATGTGCCATAACTGCCACTATTGACTCCTCTGAATTTGGCCCCACCTTTTGAGGCATGCTCACATTGGGAAGAGCACATTGTGGCAGTTTTGGCTGAACCATGGCCTTGTAAACCATAGCCTTAATAAATAGCTTTGAAGCTGCAATGTGTAACTTTTTGGGCTAGCTCACCAAAATAACATAGAAATGGGACTTATAGATCTTTCATTATCATTGAAAGCAAGTCTAAGAAGCGGTTGATATGTTCTATGTGCGCTATTTCTATGCTTCCCGTTCTTAAGTACTGTTTTTGCGTCTTTTACTTTCGGTTTTGTACACCAGCTGAAAATGAAATATTTTTGGTTGTTGAAAATATATTTCACAGTGGTTTAGATGGTACAATGATTCTCTACATTATATATAGCTTGTTTTGTCACAAACTGAAATAAGACAAACTATTAGAATTTTAGCAACCAGGAAATGGGGGAGCGATTTCTGCATATTGCACCTTTTTAATTAATAAATAGCCTTAAATAAATGCATCCCTGGTTGTACAACAGATTGGCAAGCTGTACTGAACAAAAATATAAATGCAACATGTAAAGTGTTTGTTTCATGAGCTGAAATAAAAGATCCCAGAAATCTTCCATACTCACAAAAAGCTTATTTCTCTCAAATTTTGTGCACAAATTTGTTTACATCCCTGTTAGTGAGCAATTCTCCTTTGCCAAGATAATCCATCCACTTGACAGGCATAGCATATCAAGATTAAACAGCATGATCATTACATAGGTGCACCTTATACTGGGAACAATAAAAGACCACTCTAATATGTAGAGTTTTGTTACACAACACAATGCCAAGTTTGATGGAGCGTGCATTTGGCATGCTGACTGCAGGAATGTCCAACAGAGCTGTTGCCAGAGATTTTAAAGTACATTTTCTACCATAAGCCGCCTCCAACGTTGTTTTAGAGAATTTAAAAGTATATCCAACCGGCCTCACAACCGCAGGCCACATGTAACCATGCCAGCCCAGGACCTCCACATCCAGTGCCGAGGAGTATTTATGTCTGTAATAAAGCCCTTTGGTGGGGAAAAACTAATTCTGATTGGCTGGGCCTGGCTCCCCAGTCATGTGAAATCTATAGATTAGGGCCTAATGAATTTATTTCAATTGACTGATTTCCTTCTTTGAACTGTAACTCAATAAAATTGTTAATTGTTGCATGTTGCATTTTTCGTTTTTTTTTTTTTTGTACAGTATAAGTAAAGAAACAACCTAGATTTAATTGATGTCAGTACAGTATGTGTCCTTGCTCACTCTCACTCATGTTTAGGAGATGTGTGTGTGTGTTTCGCAGGCTGCTCCATGTCAGTGTTTTCAGCCAGCCAAATTTGGTCAAGGCAACATGCACTGTTATTTCTCCAGCTAAAGAAGTCATTTGTTTTGCATTCCCGACTCTGCTAATGGGCTCAGTGTGTGTTCAAATGCCAGCGAGTTCAGTCAGTCCAAGATCGTCATTTATTATGCTGATCATCCCCCCCCAGATTTGAGTTTGCTGTTCACCTTCTGCAAGCTCCAGTGCACTTTTACACAATGTATTTGATTAAGCTTCAGCAACCAGCGGCAGCGCTTTTAATTTTAAAGTTACGTCATGCATTGACAATTAGCTTTGTGGGGGCTTATGCACTTTGTCTACATAATTTTCTTGTTGAGCTACACTAACAAGTAGATGGTTATAAAGGCCACAATTGTACAGTTTTGTAATGTTTCTGACAAAAAGTTGAGTAGAATGGGGTTCCCGAGTGGCGCAGGGGTCTAAGGCACTGCATCTCAGTGCTAGAGGCGTCACTACAGACCCTGGTTCGATTCCAGGCTGTATCACAACCGGCCGTGTTTGGGAGTCCTATAGGGTGGCGCACAATTGGCCCAGCGTCGTCCGGGTTAGGGTTTGGCCAGGGTAGGCCATCATTGTAGATAAAAATGTGTTCTTAACTGGCTTGTCTAGTTAAATAAAGGTTCATTAAAATAAAGAATGCGGTGGATTAAGACTGGATACATTGTTTCCTGTTAGTGTCAGAATTGCCCTCAGACTGACTACTGTATGCTTGTATGTAAGTTTATGTTCATCATATTATTTTTCATTTCCCCCCCCCTGGCTTCCAAGAGCGATGTTTTACCATACCGGCAGAAAGCCTACATGACAAGATGACCTGCCGTTACTGGATGTTGAACGACACACTGTTAATCATGTGGTGGTGGACAAACTTGACCCTCCTCATGGTCTACATAGGAGCCATTGGAGAGGAACACCTATGAGATCTCTCTTTTACACCAAGTCATTCAGCCTAGGTGTACGGTCGTGTTCCCCCTCAGTGTCTAGCAAGGGGGCGTACAGTACACACACTAGCAGATATTTGTCATAGCTCGCTAGCTGTGTCATTGCTTACATTAGGAGATCTGCCTGCCACTGGCCTCTGTGATCTGTCAAGTGACTGTGTTGTCTTCTGTCTAGACCTGACAGATGGAAAATTGTCATTCTCACCAGTAAAATGTTAGCTTGTGTTTGACAGCGAGTATGTTGTTAGCACGCAGGTGCTGATCTGATCGAAATCTCGAGTGGACGTGTGTAAAGGAATATCTCTGTTTACTACTGTTTAGTTGACTGGGAATGTAAGAGTGGCCCCCCTCCATACCACGGGTAGCCCTACGCCATCTTCCCCTTACAAGGTATTGTCTTGACTAACTGGAGTATTATTTAATAATAGGATCGAAAAACCCTAGATATTGGCATCTCATTATGTTTTCTTGTGCTTTAGAAATCATCTTTCAAGATTTAAGACATTTATTTCACGAACATTTTTCAGGATTCAGCTGAGAATCAGCTGCCATGTCATATTATCACACACTCTGGTTTACGGTAGTTCTCAGAATATCTACATGAATAGCCTACATGTGTTGACTAGAATATTGAATTAAGTCCTATGTAACCATCTGTAATTAAATATACAAACCTACTTTTATTTCTAGTCTGAAATGAAGCGCCCTTTTCCATGACAGAAATACAATTTATGTTCTTGCCTGTCAATATCATGGCCATACTTTACTCTCTCAAAGTATCTAACTACTTTGTTATAGAATATAGTTGAAAATAGTTTGCTCGTGGCTGCACTTTGCGTCTTTGCAGACGTCAGTCGACGTGAACATAAAGGAGGATGTGCATATCAACTTCCTGTTTTACTGTGGGAATGAAAGTGCAAGAATGTTGAACTCCCGTCATTGCTCATATCATGGTCCCATGGCTGCGTGCATCAGGTTCGCTGGTTCCTGAAGCAGCCCTGTAACATTTTCACCTCCCATAAATGCCATAACCGGACACTTCAGTTACATCATATTGGTTTGAATTGAGGAAGGATCACTACATGGAGCCACGTAATAAGGCCTTGCTTAAACTGTTGATCAACCAAGTGGGGTTGTTCTGTAGCAATCTCTTGCACATAGACAATACTTACTTACTCTAAAGATGGTGAAGTGTCAACTTTCCCACCAGATTCTCTGCTGACTGTTAGATGCCATTTTAGCATTTAGCTGGCCCCCGGTCTTACCATCTGCAGTGTTGTTGTAGTGCTCTCGCAGACAAGGCTGTAAAAAAGAACACTAACTGGTAGGATTGTCTAACGTTTGCCTGCTGGCAGTACTTGGCACCTCCTGAACAGTGTCGTCAGCTGCTCAACCTTGTTAAAACACTCCAACCCAGAAGGTGGCAGTAGCATTGTTTTGCAATGCATGTCCCTGTGTGTTGCTTTATGGTCTATAGCCAATGTTGGCTAGCTAGCTAGCCGTGCTAATGCTGCTATTGTTGTAGAAAGCTAATGTTGATACTAGCTATATGGCCACAGCTAGAGAACTAGCTAGCAAGATGACCAAGAAACAATTTGAATTCACTCTCCATTATCACATACAGCCTATAGATGGATAGATTTTAAGCTAGCTGGCTAAAATTAGCTAAACAGTTAGCATAATTCGCTAGCTGTTGTGCTAGCTAGTTAATGACTGCATTGACTCACAACAGCCAGCTACATGCAGCTGCTTCATGGAAACAAATCCATTGTCATTTAATTATAACATTACTAGCTACAGTGGCCAAATAGCTAGGCTTGGAGGCATTTCGTTTTTTTTTGTGACAGACATTCAGTGCGGCGTACAATGCCTATTAGAGGGCCTGGCCCCAACACCTATGTGTTTACAACAGTGGTGGTCGGTACCGTTTTACGATGAGGGAGGACATGTATTTTTTTCTTCATGAGCAGGGCCTTATTTACAGCATATTATATGACTGTCATTCATTTTCCATTCACCCAGTTCAATGTAACAGCGATAGGTTTAGGCTACTACATGATATAATTTTCCCTATACCCATCCTGAGGTTCCTAAAACCTAGCTAATGAATGAAAGTTTACAACGTAGGTGCACACAGGTAGTGACACATTTAATACCGCCTTGCACACTCTTGCCTGTATCTAGCTGATCTAGGGTGTAATCATTAGTCCAACAGTTGCAAACTAGTTTTATTTTATTTGTACAAATTAATGTATGTTTATCCCCGCCTCGTTCCGTTTGATTCCATTTATTCAACTTTTGAACGAAATCAGCAGAATGAATACACCCCTGATCACAATTCACTTTCATAGCAGCCACGTTGTATTCCTTCACGCATCTATGCGCCCTCTTCTCACATTTTCTCTTCGCTTGTGGACTTCAATGCACAACACATCAGCTGTATGTGACCAGGCAAAAAAACCTTCACAAACCATATCATAACCGCTACACACAGTCTTGAATTAATTAATTTGTTCAAAACTGTTCAACTATTGTCTTTCTCTCTCTTTGAGTCAACTACTAACCACATTTTATTATGTAATTATGTTTAAAAAATATATTTTTATGAAATTCAATGAGGATGATCCTCCCCTTCCTTCTTTGAAGAGCCTCCACTGGTTTACAAGCTACCACCCAGTCTACACACACATCTGGGAACAAGCTTTCCAGCATTATGCTAGCCGTTGGAATTTTCCTCTCTTCCTCCTCACAACCGTGCTATCAAAACCAGGCAACTTGAACTTCCTGATGTGCTTTGACACAGACTTGTCATGTTCACAGTTCACACATGCAATTCAGGCCTGAGTTTTCTATAGTGCTTTCTAGATCAGTCAAACTCACAAATTTGACTGAACGTGATCATTTGAAAATGAATCCAGAATTGACGATATCTTTGCAATAGTTCTTTGACTTGGGGGTGTCCCTTGTATGGGTTCCGATTGTAACAGGACCTTTCTCTTTAACCATATGGCTGAACCAGGCTCCCGAGTCGCACAGCAGGTCTAAGGCACTGCATCTCAGTGCTAGAGGCGTCACTACAGACACCCTGGTTCGAATCCAGGCTGTATCACAAACAGGCTGTGATTGGGAATCCAATAGGGCGGCGCACAATTGGCCTAGCGTCGTCCGAGTTTGGCCGGTGTAAGCCGTCATTGTAAATAAGAATTTGTTCTTAACTGACTTGCCTAGTTAAATAAAGGTTCAATAAAAAAGTATCCTGGTTAACTCTTCTTTGATGACTTCAGTTCCACCAGGCTGCCTGCCTGGCCCGGCGGCCTTGTCGCGAGTGCAGGTCACAAATGTTACCACAATTAGTTTGACACAGACGTTTTCTGAGTACACACAACTTCCAAGAATGCCGTGGTTTCACAGTCTAATTGGATTAAAAACTAAGTGGCTACCTCCATTCACTCCACAAAGGAGATATTCCACTAACTCACTGGCATTTTCTCAGCAAGCATGCAGGGAGGATGTTGTATCACCTGAGCTGACCATGGCTTTGTTAAGATGGTGTGAACCAGCCCAGTTACTTTGATCTCGTAAACATAATCTTAGCCAAGGTCATTTAGTTGTACTGCAACACCGGTTTCGCACGACTTTTAGAATCAACGGTGTCATATCTATATCTGGATATGATTCTGATCCAACTAAGCTGTGGGCAGAGGGTGAAGAATGCACTTGGTTGAAATGAAGGAATACTTCCTTTTCAGACCTCCCCCACTGAAAGCCAACAATAATTCAGTGTTTTCTCCAAAGCATCCCTGATGAAAAGTGGAATGTTTTTTTTTTTTTTGGTATAATTTTTTTACTCCAAACATTGTTTGGCTGACTTCCTATCAGTTTGTTGGAAGAGTCACAAAAGAGCAGCATGACTTTGGAACAGCCATGCTTGCATATCTCTGTAGTAGTCTACTCCAAAAGATGCTGAAGGGCTTGAAGGAGACACCAGAAGATTCAACTGCACCAGACTTATTTGTCTACAAGTGACATTTTAAGGGTTTCGATCCCAGAGGGAAGTATGTAGCTGCCATTTTCAACTGCTTGACATCCCTCCTCTGCTACCTTGTTTCTGCTTGGTTGTGTAGATTTACCCGCTATTTTCCGTCAACATGCCAACCGAGCTTCTCAATCGGTTCCCTCACATTCTTGCAAGCCTTCGGGGAATAAATTAAATTAGTGTGTTCCTCTCTTGCCAGTGACAAGAGGCCCAAAAAAAGAGCCCTCCCTTCCACCCTCTCCCGGACTCTGCAAAGAATCGTAGCGGAATTCCAATGGAATGTGGGATGGAATTCAGATATGGAGTTGGCGGGCCAGAGTAGCCATGCTGTCTCTAGACCAGTCTCTTGCCTAGCTCATGTTGCTGTTCTAAATCTACCACTGCTTTATTTAAGGATGCTATTAGTCTCTGTGGTAGCAACCTGTTGACACTGTATTACTTCAGGGGATAGTTTAACATTGTGGGATTTCTTTTGACCGATGTCGATAGTTGGGAGCTAGCTTTTGAAAGGGATAGTTATGACTTTTTAACCCCAATCTTTAATTTGTTTCTTACTCGGAAGTTCTCTGAACTGGTTTCGCAAGTTCTTTACGAAACAGTTGATTGCTGAGTCTGACCGCACTCTGAACTTCTCTCAAAGTAAGAAACTGATTAAAGGTGTTACAAAATATATTTCACAGCAATTTAGATGGTACAATGATTCCCTATACTATTCAGTGCTTGTTTTCTCGCATAAACTGAAATTGAGCGAACAGTGTAGAATGTTAGCAGACAGGAAATGACAGAGTGATTTCCACTACATAACACAGCCACAAAGTCAGAACAGCTTTACCATTCTGACAACAGAGGCCACTCCGGCAGGAGAAATCAATAGGGGAGTATCACAGCCAATCACAACACTGGCGGGTAAGTAATATTGTGAAACACTATCATTCCACTATTGACATTTTCGGAAATTGCAATGCAAAAAAAGTGTAGCACAATTTAAGATTGGTGTAAAAAGTCAGAAAACAAACACTTTAATGTCATGTTTTCTGTAACATTGTGAAAATGATGAGAGTTGGCTTAATTTGTTTGACAAGTGACAACATGGAGTTACAAAGAGCTTGACCACAGGGGAACGGAGTCCCTTTTCAAACTGGCACAAAGCACTGAGCAAAGTTCAGTTCTTCCTGGTTGCCATGGCTAGCCACTTGTTTCTCATCACTAAGAGGTTTTCCTCTTTACCACTCCATACTCCATTCATTCTAGAATGTGTGAAGGAATCCTATGTGAGTGTCTGCAGAGAGATTTAAAGCCAATGGATTTGCCCTGCAGATTATACTCCCAACAGATGTTTCTGGGCTATTGCTTACAGTTCCCCATTGGTTAAGCCATCAAAGCATCTTAGAGCCTGCCAGCCAGCAGAAAAACATGGAGCCACAGTGGTGAAGTTCACATCAGTGCGCCAGAATTCACAGTTTAACTGCACTCCCTCTGGGAGAGTTTGTGTGTTTTGTGAGCACCCATTCTGACAAACCCCTCACCACAGGTCTAATTTTAACCATATGCTGTAACAGCAGGGTCTACCTGAGACACATCATGAGGTTGTTATAATGTTACATCAATGTTAAAGCACATCCGGAAGTTGGAATGCTAGTGTTTCATGATGTAGGGATGAATGAATATGTAGTTCATGAACCTAATATAAAAACACAGTATCCTACGTGCTCTGCGGAACACAATTTGTGTTAAATTTTTTCCATGTAGAATTGTTTTCCATTGACTACACAAATGAATGAGTCATCAGAATATATATGTATATATCTCAGTTAGCACTACCGGATGATTCATCAGAATGTACAGTCCATTCCAAAATGTTTCAGACCCCTTCACTTTTTACACATTTTGTTACGTTACAGCCTTATTCTAAAATGGATTCAATAGTTTTTTTTTCTCATCAATCTACACCCATAATGACGAAGCAAAAACAGATTTTTACATAAGTATTCAGATCATTTACTCAGTACTTTGTTTAAGCACCTTTGGCAGCGATTACAGCCTCGAGTCGTCTTGGGTATGACGCTACAAGCTTGGCACACCTGTATTTGGGGAGTTTCTCCCATTCTTCTCTGCAGATCCTCTCAAGCTCTGTCAGGTTGGTTGGGGAGCATCGCTGCACAGCTATTTTCAGGTCTCTCCAGAGATGTTTGATCGGGTTCAAGTCCGGGCTCTGGCTGGGCCACTCAAGGACATTCAGAGACTTGTTCCGAAGCCACTCCTGCGCTGTCTTGGCTGTGTGCTTAGGGTTGTTGTCCTGTTGGAATGTAAACCTTCGCCCCAGTCTGAGGTCTTGAGCACTCTGGCGTAGGTTTTCATCAAGCATCTCTCTGTACTTTGCTCCGTTCATCTTTCCCTCGATCCTGACTAGGGATGCATGATATATTGGTGAACATATCGGTATCGGCCCGATGTCTAGTTTAACGCCAATGTGCAACCTGATGTCAAAGCTGACGTGCTTACCTATGTAATGACGCCGCGTAAAATTTTGAGCTACACAGCATTCCTAACCTAGCCCACAATGTCTGCTGTGTGGATCGAGCAGTCAAGTCTAGCAGTCATTTTGAAAGTGTAAGAACATTTCAGCGAGAGAACTCAAAGGCGAAATCCATTAAAGCCAATATTGCCCTTGACAATCAACCGTTCTCTGTCGAGGATGTTGGCTTTCGCCGAGTGGTCGAGCACCGGTACGCGCTATTTTTCAGATGTTGCCCTACCGGTGTTACACAGTAATAGCGTCACTACTATTAGCTTCACGATATATGGACCGCCATTTTGGGCCATTGCTTGTCAAAAAAGATACAGTAGCACTGTCAAAGCTGTACAAAAAGTCTTCCTAACACTGGCCACGAACGATGTGTTTAAAATACCGCTTTGGTAATAAAGCATAATTTGTTAGACCGCAACTTCTGGGGTAGCCAGCTTTAGCTTGGTACCTAGCTAGTACCAATACAACCAGCCTGAAAACAATGACCAGAAGAAACTGCAGTCATTTTCAATATTCTTAGCAATGACTTAGGAATCCTTGTGAGTAAGTATTAGCTAGGTTGCCACTTGTTGTTCACCTATTGAAATTGAACTTCAGTTTATGAAAATAAATAGCTAGCCAGCTACTTAACCCTGTTGCCCAAAGCTAACGTTATAAGCAGGCAGCTAGCTTCATCTGGCTATTGAGGCTCAACCGGACCGGGTTATGTGTTGTGAAGCTAGCCATAATAAGGATTAGGCACAATAGTGGAATTTGCGGTTTATGCCACACTTTTATTTTGAAGGCTAACCGCAAAATCCACTTGTGCCTAATCCTTATTGTGGCTAGCTTCACATAGATGGATCCAACAACTATTCATCAAATAAGAACGGTCTTATAAGTTAGGGTTATTTTAGATGATGACACCTAGCTATATAGTTAGCTAGCTAACTAAATATGTCGTTTTGCTATGTTTTTGGGGAAGAACATTGTTTGCATCCATGAGCTAGCTAGCTTTATTTTATGACCAGCACTGTAGGTGTGCGCGAGACTTTACCAACATCATAGCACACGTATCAACGAATCGTTGTGACATATGAAATACGAGGATAGTGTAATCAATGTGTAATAACTACGTAAAAAAAAATTATGAACGCGCTAAATTATTATGTGACGTGCAGTCATATTCAGGTCCTGATTGGTCAACAAGCTTATCTGACACGCAAAGACCCAAACGGTGTTCCATAGCAGAGATCCAGACGGCGCTCCATAGAAATCCTGGTTGAGAATGAAACGACTGAACAACTGAACGAAACAGCACAGCAAGTAAGTGAAAGAAATAGGTTTTGATGATGTGTGTGTAACCTTTATTTAACTAGACAAGTCAGTTAAGAACACATTTTTTATTACAATGACGGCCTATCCCGGCCAAACCCGGACGACGCTGGGCTAATTGTGCGCCGCCCTATAGGACTCCCAATCACGGCCGGATGGGATACAGCCTAGATTCGAACGAGGGACTGTAGTGACGCCTCTTGCACTGATATGCAGTGCCTTAGACCGCTGCGTCCATGTGTGTGTGTGTGTGTTAACTATTTAACTGTACTAGAATGCTTAAAAGGCCGCTAAAATGTAACATCTCGGTTATCGTATCAGGTTTTTTGGCAAGGAAAATATTGGATATCGGTATCACTAATCCTGACTAGTCTCCCAGTCCCTGCCGCACAACAGGATGATTCATCAGAATGTCTATCTCGGTGAGCACCACAGGAATGTTGCCCTTTTTTGGTATTTATTCCTGCTATAGACTTGCTCAACAGGGCAAATATAACTCTCCAACAACTCACTCAGTAGCAGAAAGGACACAAACATTCTTCTCTCATATTTTTTTTTCTAGGTACAATTGTTACAATAAGAGGCCAGGCATTTCCAAACAGACAAGAGACGCCAGTCTTGTGTTTTATTGTAAATATGTGGCAATTCGCCCACTGATTTGTGCTCTAGGCCTTGGAATGGGATGGGGCGGCACAACGCTGATTATGACTGATCTCAGAAAGCCGCTCCTCCTCCCTCTGACATGAAAAGATAGTTCATATTAATACTCATATTGTTGTTTTGGGGTTGTTAACTTGGTGTCCCTGTCACTAGATACAGTAGTCCCAACTATGCGAACTAGAGGGAAACGGACACAGCCGGGTGGTGGAGATGGAGTTGAATACGGGGTCAGGGAAGTCATTCTCGTATGCGGCTGTCATTCATACCAGTGGCCCAGGAAGTGATCTGACACTACATGCTGACATTGGAGGGCGATGGGAAGGTTGTTAGGTCTTTTTCTGGATCCTGTCACGTCGTGCTCCCTCTCTCACCATAAGTGGGCTGTACGTATGGGACCAACTGTTTATGCCGAGTTGGAGGAAACCATTTGTGCTGTTAAAGCTTTTAAGTGGATCTGGGCATGTTTGGCAGAGTCTTCACCAAATACTGATGCAATAGAACAATGTCTTGACACAATCACCCCAATGCAATATGAATCCAACTGCACTTGTTTGCGTTTTTCTAACACTACCGTTCGTTTTTTTTGTATCCCTTCAAAGTAAGGATGGGTATGAGTAGTCGAACAGACGTCAAAGCTCAATCTTTAACCAGAGATTACTTTTTTTTTCAAATACCGCAAAACTATTTGGTGGAATGTGGCAAGTAAAATTTTGTCTTGAAGACGACGTTAATTTGATTAGACTCTAGTGTTCCATTTGTACATGTGCTTTTGCGGGGTACAACAAAAAAGAAACCAAGCCGTTCTTCTCCCTAAATTCCCTTTCCCCTCCTTGTCTCATTCACTCAATTGTGTTCACACAAGCTCTGTTTAGGCCTACAAAATGAAATGTCCTATGTAACGTAACGAAATAGATTAGGATTTGTTATCGGTAATGGTTAGGATACATTAGGCAATGTTACGATCTGTTGGCATATTGATAAAGGCACAATTTTTATTCCAGTGCAGGCCTTGTGCGCTACCATTCAAAAGTTTGAGGTCACTTAGAAATGTACTTGTTTTTAAAGAAAAGCACTTTTTTTTGTCCATTTAAAATAACATCAAATTGATCAGAAATACAGTTTAGACATTAATGTTGTAAATGACTATTGTAGCTGGAAATGGCAGATTTATGGAATATCTACAGAAGGCCATTATCAGCAACCATCACTCCTGTGTTCCAATGTGTTAGCCTTTTAAAATTATTAACTTGGATTAGCTAATTGATCATTAGAAAACCCTTTTGCAATTATGTTAGCACAGCTGAAAACAGTTGTGCTGATTTTAAAGAAGCAATGAAACTGGCCTTCTTTAGACTAGTTGAGTATCTGGAGCATCAGCATTTGTGGGTTTGATTACAGGCTCAAATGGCCAGAAACAAAGAACTTTCTTCTGAAACTCGTCAGTCTATTCTTGTTCTGAGAAATGAAGGCTTTTCCATGCGAGAAATTGCCAAGAAACTGTAGATCTCGTACCACGCTGTGTCCCTTCACAGAACAGAGCAAACTGGCTCTAATCAGAATAGAAAGAGGAGTGGGAGGCCCTGGTGCACAACTGAGCAAAAGGACAAGTACATTAGTGTCTAGTTTGAGAAACAGATGCCTCACAAGTCCTCAACTGGCAGCTTCATTAAATAGTACCGCAAAACACCAGTCTCAACAGTGAAGAGGCGACTCCGGGATGCTGGCCTTCTAGGCAGAGTTGCAAAGAAAAAGCCATATCTCAGACTGGCCAATAAAAATAAAATATTAAGATGGGCAAAAGAACACAGACACTGGACAGAGGACCTCTGCCTAGAAGGTCAGCATCCCGGATTCGCCTCTTCACTGTAGATGTTGAGACTGGTGTTTTGTTGTACTATTTAATGAAGCTGCCAGTTGAGGACGCTGCCAGTTGAGGACAAACCCATACGTACGTATGTACGTACGTATGTATGTACGTATGTATGTATGTACGTATGTATGTATGTATGTATGTATGTATGTATGTATGTATGTATGTATGTATTAATTCGAGTACTCGGGGGAAGAAGAAAAATCATGCGAGTACTCGAACAGTAAAGAGAATGTCAAATGCCCATCCCTACTTCAAAGGCTAGCCTGTCGGGAAAGATAAGCTGCTAGTTTTCGGCACGATGATAAGCTGTGTGTGTGTGTGAGGATTTGAGCTAATCTCTTCCTGAAAGTACAGACACGTTCAGGCCGCTCAGATGTAGAGATCAAACAATTATAGGCCTAAGGCATAGCTTAATCATACCCGCAAGCCCTAGAAGGGGAGCTGTGCATTACAAGTGGGTCCCGGTGCCTGCTGTAGACAGTCTGTCATGCTGCGACGACCTTGAATTTCACATTCATAGGGTTACTGATTTTGGTTCTACTTTCTAGTGATTCTGATTTATTTATTTCAATGATGTTAGAAGTTATTCACGGTTATACATGTTTTTTTTTTAAAGGACTTAGAATTCAATTTCTATTAAAGGGATACATGGAGATTATTTACCTCCCCAGAGTGGGATGAACTCGTAGATACCATTTTTATGTCTTTGTGTGTAGTTTGAAGGAAGTTGCCCACTAGCGTTAGCACAATGACTGGTAGTCTATGGGAACAGCTAGCATGCTATTGCTTTGAAGTACAGCTAGTTCTGTTGTATTGAAATCTAATAATGGCTAACACAATGGGTTCTGGGAAAATGTAATGAATGATATACCGTACTACTTTTGTTATCCTATTTCACCATCATCAAAACAATGTTCCTGTTATGATTTGATTATTTATATTCACTGTGGTTGCTCTTTGTGCATACTTGTGTATTTAGTTTGAGGCGTCTTCATTTTCTCCCTTTTTGACAGGGTGGGGGAGGAGAAAGGGTGTATTTTTGGCCGTGACTGAGCTGGGAATGCAGGCAGTGTTTGGGGAGGAGCTCGTGTGGACACAGAGGCTTGAGCACTGAGGTTATGTCAGGCTGCTGGTTGGGGATGGCCGTTGTCATAATAGTGGTGTGTGTGTGTGTGTGTCTATATACAGTCTATGGTGTGTCCACTCTGGGCGTGGCAGGCGTTGGCATTATGCATCTTAAGAAAATATGTCCTTAGTCAGATCACCACTGCCCATAAGATGTTTTTAGGTCTCAAGAATTTCACCAATGACTCACTTTCCATGGCTATATCATGTGAATGAAGACTTGACTCACCCAGCTCCGTCTCTTATAATATTAGTTATTGTTTACTTATTACATCCCAAGCTTTAGGTTTGTGTACCCCTATTGGATTTATTTATCTCAAACGGTCTTAGGCTGTGACAATAAACACATTTGGGGGGGGGGGGGGTATATATTTGTTGAAGTAAAACTGTTGTCTCAAGACTGCTCTGTCCTTTTTGAGTGACCAAACCTAGGAACTAATGTGTCCTAATTGTGTAATAATTACAGTAGGCTGCAACAGCTGTATTGTGTCTGGTGCAGATAAAGGCCCCTGACCTGTGCAGTGATCTGTACTAAAAGGCTACGGGATGCTCTGGAACATGGTGGGTCCCAACACAATGAGTGACCTGTCTGCTGCAGAACACCAGAGCTACAGATAAAAGGGTTTTGTGTTCATGTTTTCTTTGCAATAACCTTGATGATATTGACTTTTTCTTCATTTTATTTGGCCTGTTTATCATGCTCAGCCTTTCTAATCAGTCATTGTTTACATTTCAATTACGATGCCATGATGCATTTCAGAGAGCAATTCATCAGCAAAACCTCTTCAACCAAAAGCTGAAGGTTCTAGACCAAAGATTGAAGATGAATTAACTTGTATTTATACTGAACAAAAATATAAACAAAACATGTGAAGTGTTGGTCCCATGTTTCATGCGCTGAAATAAAAGACCCCAGAAATTTTCCATACGCACAAAATGCTTATTTCTGAAAAATGTTTGTTTGACTCACCCAGCTCCATGTTTGTGAGCATTTCTCCTTTACTAAGATAATTCATCCACCTGACAGGTGTGGCATATCAAGAAGCTGATTAAACAGCACCTTGTGCTGGGGACAATAAAAGGCCACTCTAAAATGTGCAGTTTTGTCACACAACACAATGCTACAGATGTCTCAAGTTTTGAGGGAGCGTGAAATTGGAATTCTGACTGCAGGAATGTCCACCAGAGCCGTTGCCAGAGAATGTAATGTTAATTTCTCTATCATAAGCTGCCTCCAACTTAATTTAAGAGAATTTGGCTAAGTCCAACCGGCCTCACAACCGCAGACCACGTGTAACCACGCCAGCCGAGGACGTCCACATCCGGCTTCTTCACCTGCGGGATCATTCTATGATACATCTCCTTTCAAGGCGTATCATAGACTCTCCAGCCACACCCCAAAACATGAACATCGTAGACCAAAGCTTCGCGATGAACTTGAAGCCCTGGTGCTGAATGGATTATCAAATTCACTTGACTGAGCTAATTCTTAGCCTGGCTTCCATATAACTCATGGTTACCTGATGTTACCTGCTTTAAGAACTTTAGTTCCTTAATTGTAACTCACTGGAGGTACAGTACTACTTCTGTAAGAGGCCCAGGTTTATTGTGTTATTTTCCAGTACTCTACCATAACCTCTCATTGACCATACAGAGAAGGTTGGTGAGTTCAGCTCAGAACGCATTCAAGGACTTACTTCACTGAACACCTTGTTCATTTATCTACACTCACTGTAGCTCCTTTCAATGTGAAATTCTGAGGAAACCTTGAAATCCTAGGTGTTTGTTGTCCAGTTATAGAGAAATATAGATTTTTCTCAACTAGATTGTAGTCATAAATTATGCCCGGCTGTTCTAGGCAGACTACTGTTCTAGGCAGGCTACTGTTCTGTGTGGTTGTAGATATTGTGAGACATGGAGTGAACAGATGGAATATTGCACGGTTTCGCCTCAACACATGTCAGCAGCCGTTATGCTGTTGGATCTTGGACAAGTAGGAGTACTTGACGATAATGACTTTGGCCTCTGTCTTGCACTGCGCAGATTATCAGATCTCACAATGATTGGATTAGTGTTCAACATCACCAGTACCACATCCTTATGATCTTGTCATTTAGCACAACGTGACTTCAAAAGAGACAGGTTGGAATGTCAATTCTCATCAAATAAATGGGAAGTCTGACTGAAATATTTTTTGTAAATAAGTGGCGTTTTCATTTGTTGATAAAAATGTGGGACATGATTGTTTGGTTGCTCAACAAAGGGCCAAAAGCAGGACGGACTGTCCCGCACAATCGGGAAAGTTAGTCACCCTATATTCCTACCAGTATCTTGATCTAGCACTACACTTGCCTGACAACTCAAACTGCTCTATCGTTCGCTCCATACTTCAGTCGTTTGTGGTCAAAATGAGGGGTATTGTAAAAAACAAAGTCATCAACGATTGGATTATCTCTAACCAATCAGAGTATCAAAGCCAATGACGATTTGATTTTCAAAAATTTTGCTTTACCCATGTGTGTTCTGGCTCTGGCCCAACCCATCAGTTTCTGGGACCGACTAGAAATTGTTGGGGAGGTAATGAGTCTGGATCTAACGTCCGTAGGCGTAGCATTTGGCCGGAGAAAGGAGTTTGGGTAGCCAGGCAAGCACTACACAAGATCCAGTCCAACTTCTCCAAGATGGATTTTCCACTAACTAAATTGATTGTGGGGTTGGAGGTTTGGATTAGAGATTAGGATTACCTTCATTGGTTCATATCTCTGATTGGGTCTAGACGGTGGACAGGGCTGAATGGGTAACAGATAGGGATTAGGGTTACCTTCATTGGTCCATATCTCTGATTGAGTGTTGGTGGTCAGGGCAGGATGGGTAACCAGTAAGGATTAGGGTTACCTTCATTGGTCCATATCTCTGATTGGGTGTTGGTGGTCAGGGCAGGATGGGTAACGATGAGGGTTAGTCTATTATAGTTAATATTTTGCTTGTTTTGGTGTCTCCCGTCTGCTTGGGAAGAATTTCATGTTGCTTCCAGAGCCTTGGTTGTCTAGTCTTTATTCCTTGAAAGAGCCTTTTGATAGGTTGATATTCCTGAAAAGTGAATGGTGCCTCATTGATTTGATTGGTAGTGCTAAAGGGGTTTTTGACATTGGGATTGAGAGACCTGGACCTAGTCCAAAAACAACCTCTTGTCCTAGACACCTCAGGTAGATCTGAAAGATCTGGATACAGTGGGTTCGGAAAGTACACAGAATGTGGAACAAGTCAAGGGGTGTGAATACTTTCCGAATGCACTGTATCCAGGCATTATGTTTATAGCTCCACCTTGCCCTCTGATAGGCTAGTGCCAGATGGATTTGTCATCGTAGTACTAATATTGTACCTATCCAATTATTTCAGATCATCACGTCCAGTGTAGGGCAGGGCCCTAGAGAGATACAGGGTTGGTTGGACTAGCTAGCCTAATTGATGTGAGGGGGGCCATGGTAATATTTCCACAGTCCCCTACTTGCTTTGCGTGTTGAGTGTATATCACTCCTTCTTTCCCAATTAGCAGTTCTCACACTGTGAATGATCTAGTTGGCTCCATTCCCCCTCTCTGGCGCCTGGTGGAGTTGCTACGGGGTTCAGTTACGCTGGCAAGTGCGAGGGAGCATATCCTCATGTCACACAGCTATATTTTCATATCAGCGGTGACACGAGGCCCTCCAAAATAAAACCACCACCATGGTGTCACCTTGTTATGGAGGGCCCGCCGATGCCCCCCAAGTTTCTCTGTAGTTGATTGGCTGATTTGAAGTCGAGTAGTGAGAAAAGTATTGGCTCTAATCTTTTACCTCTGGGGGTGATCTTGACCCAAAAGGGTCCCCCCCAAATGGACAGAAATATTACCACATTGGATAGAAAGAGACACACCTCTCTACCCTCATGAGCAAGTATATTGTTTACGTGAAACCAAGGAGATGCCATAAACGATTAGCAACTAAACTTCAATAGTTTACCATTTTAAATTCCAGAAAATTCAAGAACAGTATAGTTATTAACCATATATACGGCTCTTTTGATAATGAAATTAAATATTTTGAGGTATATCTCAGTTCATCTTGTTCTAGGTTGTTTTAAAGGCAGACTGCATCTGTTTTGTGTTACTGGTATTTAGGCCTAGCTCCATATACTAGTGTAAATCAAACTTCTAAATCCTATTAGCTTATTTCCACATTCTATCTCTACAAAATGCAAATATCTTTGTACTTACATAATGGTAAGTGGGTGATGGGACATTACGGAGTTGTTTTGTGAAGAACAGGAGGTGTTTGGGAGTATGTTTGTTATGCAAAAACATTTGTTCGACAGCAGTACAGTCTGTATCAGCTGGTTAAAATGCATCACAAATAGCCACTAAGATTCCCCGTCATGATTGTTCTGCAGTCTGCACAGTCTCTGATAGTAGTAATCTCTTCCAAGCTTGGAAAATTCGATATAAGACAGCAAAGATACAAACTATATAATGTGCATAGTTATATTGATTTGTTTCAGAATATTTGAGAGTTCAAGGACCAGAAAATATCAGGGTTCAGGAAAGGCTGGGAACTTTCAGGGACCTCACGACGTCCCCATACTGAGGGACCTTAGGGTACGACGTTGTCCCCATACTGAGGGACCTTAGGGTACGATGTTGTCCCCATACTGAGGGACCTTAGGGTACGACTTTGTCCCCATACTGAGGGACCTTAGGGTACGACTTTGTCGCCATACTGAGGGACCTTAGGGTACGATGTTGTCCCCATACTGAGGGACCTTAGGGTACGACTTTGTCCCCATACTGAGGCACCTTAGGGTACGATGTTGTCGCCATACTGAGGGACCTTAGGGTACGATGTTGTCCCCATACTGAGGGACCTTAGGGTACGACTTTGTCCCCATACTGAGGGACCTTAGGGTACGACGTTGTCCCCATACTGAGGGACCTTAGGGTACAACGTTGTCCCCATACTGAGGGACCTTAGGGTACGACGTTGTCCCCATACTGAGGGACCTTAGGGTACGACGTTGTCCCCATATGCAGGTGCCGATACGATATGTATTCCAATTCTATATGTATTGCAAATTTGATGTCCCCTACCCTAGTTGTATATACAGATTCTTGGAATTAGTCACAAAACAACAATTCTCAAAATTCTATATGTATTGCAATTCAGTGCTGCGATTTTATTGTGATTTTGATGGTCCAAACATATTGCTTACTATATGTCTGCTGCAGAGAGACGAGGGAGCCATGAGCACATGAGTTATGATCAGTTATGTGCTGAAAACATGTTGGCTCAGTGTTGGAGAAGATGGAGAACAAGCTATCGATATAATATTGCAATATGTAACTGTATTGATCTTTAAAATTGAATTAAATTGAGGTTTGTCACTGGTCTACACACAATACCCCATAATGTCAAAGTGGAATTATGTCCCATTTTTTTATATAATTAAAAATGAAATGTATTGATTCAATAACTATTCAACCCCTTTGTTATGGCAAACCTAAATAAGTTCAGGAGTAAAAATGTGCTTAATAAGTTGCATGGAGTCACTGTGTGCAATAATAGTGTTTAACATGTACCCTAAGTCAAGCAGTGAATTTCAAACACAGATTCAACTACAAAGACCAGGGAGGTTTTCCAATGTCTTGCTAAGGTCACCCATTGGTAGAAAAAAAGCAGACATTGAATATCCCTTTGAGCATGGTGAAGTTATTCATTACTCTTTGAATGGTGTATTAATACACCCAGTCACTACAAATATACAAGCGTCCTTCCTAACAGTTGCCGGAGAGGAAGGAAACCACTCAGGAATTTCACCATGAGGCCAATGGTAACTTTTAAAAAAAGTTGCAGAGTTGAATGCCTGTGATAAAACTAAGAAGGTATCAACAGCATTGTAGTGACTCTAAATACTAACCTAATTGACAGAGTGTAAAGAAGGAAGCTAGTACAGAATAAAAAATATTCCAAAACATGCATTCTGTTTGCAATAAAGGCACTACAGTAATACTGCAAAAAATGTGGTGAAGCAATTCACTTTTTGTCCTGAATACAAAGTATTATGTGTGGGGCAAATCCAATACAACACATTACTGAGTACTACTCTCCATATTTTCAAGCATAGTAGTGGCTGCATCATGTTATGGGTATGCTTGTAATCGTTAAGGACGGGCGTTTTTCAGGATAAAAAAGAAACGGAATGGAGCTAAGCACACGCAAAATCCTAGAGATGAACCTGGTTCAGTCTGCTTTCCACCAGACACTGGGAGACAAATTCACCCTTCAGCAGGACAATAACCTAAAACACAAGGTCAAATATACACTACAGTTGCTTACCAAGAAGACACAGAATGTTCCTGAGTGGCCGAGTTAAAATTTTAACTTAAATCTACTTGAAAATCTATGGCAAGACCTGAAAATGGTTGTCTAGTAATGATCAACAACCAATTTGACAAAGCTTGAAGAACAATGAGTAAATGTTACACAATCCAGGTGTGGAAAGCTCTTAGAGACTTACCCAGAAAGATACACAGCTGTGATCGCTGCCAAAGGTGCTTCTACAAAGTATTGACTCAGGGGTGTGAATACTTATTTAAATGAGATATTTATGTTTTTTATTTTATTGTGTGTAGATGGGTGAGAACAAAAATCTATTTCATCCATTTTAAATTCAGGCTGTAACATAACAAAATGTAGAATAAGTCAAGGGGTATGAATACTTTCTGATAGGCCCTATAGTGTCAAAGCGATGCACTACGACCGTATTGTTTGCGAGCTGGCTCTTTGTTACTCGGCAGCGGAAACGCTGCAATAATTGCAGCTCTGGCCGGTGACTTCCTTTCCTCAGACAGGGTGGGGAAGCGTTCCACTCCCGTCAATAGTGGGCTAGCAGCTTCATACATCAACTGGCTCAAACCTACAAGGGGACATCAAAACTCTGAAGACATATTGAGCCACTATGGACGCGACTTCAGTTGTACTCAAAATAAATAAATCAATGTATGAAAAGTAAAAGATATTGAACTAACTGTAGCATAAGCTGAGTGAATGATTAGATCTTTGGTGGCAATGATACTACTAGACATGATGTTATACAGTATGTTCTGTAGATGATCAGAAGACCTTACACATCACCATGCACTTTCTCTGAGGGATGTGTCCTCACCTAGGCTAGTGTAAAAGTAAACACATGGAAGGTCTGACATTTTGCCCATCATTAGAAATAACTTCCGTCTCCTTTGTGACAACTTGTGCCTAAACACAACTTCTTTGTTTGCTTTGGTGTAGTAGTTCTGCGTCTTTTTCATAAGCAAAACAAACCCTTCCTTCCTTTTACAACTAGCTAACTCTTAATTGCACAGGATACAGAGATCCCGGCTGGGGAAAAGTGTCTCTCTCTCTCTCTCTCTCTCTCTCTCTCTCTCTGAGCCTACAGATGGCTAAAATTCCCTTTTATGGCGTTGGAGGGCTTTTGAAACAGGAAATGACATCACGCTCTGAGGTAGTGAGTAGGGAGCTAGCTACAACTCTGTGGCATTCCAAAGCGGGTGAGTCGCAGCTTGCCTGGAAATGAACCCCAGGCATGACTGATACTCAAATCACCTAGACCCAAAAAATAGACCGGGACGGACAACTTTTCAATTGAGATGTTATTTAATCTATGGTAGATGATAGCAGCAAACCAAAATAATGAATGGTGGGTTGCAGTGTTATTGTATCAGGGGCTTGTGTTGAGTGATGATGACAAAAATATTTGTGGTTTGAGTAAAGTTCCAGGCCTTGAAAGGAGTTCAAACTAGTGTTTATCAGAGAGAACGTGACTAAAGAAAGAGAAATACAGAGGGAGAGAGAGAACAGTTAACAGAACAGTCAGCGGGCGTACCATGCATGTTTCATTCCCTGGGAGGGGCTGTCTGTCTGGTCTGGAACTGCTGACATGCAACACACATGGCCACTCCCTCTAGAAGTAGGAGGAGCTGCAGCCAGGCCACTCCCTCTAGAAGTAGGAGGAGTTGCGGCCAGGCCACTCCCTCTAGAAGTAGGAGGAGTTGCGGCCAGGCCACTCCCTCTAGAAGTAGGAGGAGCTGCGGCCAGGCCACTCCCTCTAGAAGTAGGAGGAGCTGCGGCCAGGCCACTCCCTCTAGAAGTAGGAGGAGCTGCAGCCAGGCCACTCCCTCTAGAAGTAGGAGGAGCTGCAGCCAGGCCAGAGAGAGAGGGAGAGAGGGAGCGGAAGAAGGCTCACAATGTTCCAATAGCCTTCTAAGGCCTCTTCAGACAGCAACTGTAACAGATTACTCATAATGGGGATTATTAGGAGTCGGACCTCGGATGACAATTGTTTTCTTTCTATGGGGCTAGCCACCTGTATTTATAGAGCAGTTTGGAGTGTTCATTTCATTCTTTATTTCAAAATCACGTTGACTAAGAGCCTTGAAACTGCCTAGTTTTCTAGTCAAATTTTATTGGGTGCATACACATATTTTGCAGATGTTATCGCAGGTGCAGCGAAATGCTTATGTTTCTAGCTCCAATCGGTGCACTAATACTTAACAATACAAAACAAAACGAATAATTCCCCAAAAATTGAAATAAAGAAATTAAGAAATATCAGAACGAGCAATGTCAGAGTCTGGAATAGAGATATGCATTCGGAAAGTATTCAGACCCCCTGACTTTTTACACATTTTGCTACATTACAGCCTTAAAATTGATTACATCTTTTTTCCCCTCATCAATCTACACACAATACCCCATAATGACAAAGCAAAAACAGGTTTTTAGACATTTTTGCAAATTTATTACAAATAAAAAAACTGAAATTACATTCCCGTAAGTATTCAGACCCTTTACTCAGTAGTTTGTTAATTACAGCGACTACAGCCTCGAGTCTTATTGGGTATGACGCTACAAGCTCGGCACACCTGTATTTGGGCAGTTTCTCCCATTCTTCTCTTCTCAAGCTCTGTCAGGTTGGACAGGCAGCTTCGCTGCACAGCTGTTTTCAGGTCTCTCCAGAGATGTTAGATCGGGTTCAAGTCCGGGCTCTGGCTGGGCCACTCAAGGACATTTGAGGCTTGTCCCAAAGCCACTCCTGCGTTGTCTTGGCTGTGTGCTTAGGGTCATTGTCCTGTCGGAAGGTGAATTTTTGCCCCAGTCTGAGCTCTTGAACACTCTGGAGCAGGTTTTCATCAAGGATTTCACTGTACTTTGCTCCATTCATCTTTCCCTCGATCCTGACTAGTCTCCCAGTCCCTGCCACTGAAAAACATTCCCACAGCATGAAGCTGCCACCACCATGCTTCACCGTAGGGATGATGCCAGGTTTCCTCTAGACGTGACACTTGGCATTCAGGCCAAAGAGTTCAATATTGGTTTCATCAGACCAGAGAATCTTGTTTCTCATGGTCTGAGGGTCTTTAAGTGCCTTTTGGCAAACTCTACCGTAAAGGCCTGATTGGTGGAGTGCTGCAGAGATGTTTGTCCTTCTGGAAGGTTCTCCCATCTCCACAGAGGAACTCTGGAGCTGTCAGAGTGACCATCAGGTTCTTGGTCACCTCCCTGACCAAGGCCCTTCTCCCCCGAATCCTCACTTTGGCCGGGCGGCCAGCTCTAGGAAAGAGTCTTGGTGGTTCCAAACAGAAATGTTTTGGTACCCTTTCCCAGACAATTCCTTCGACCTCATGGTTTGGTTTTTTCTCTGACACGCACTGTGAACTGTGGGACCTTATATAGACAGGTGTGTGTCTTTCCAAATCATGTCCAATCAATGGAATTTACCACAGGTGGACTCCAGTCAAGTTGTAGAAATCAATGGAAACCGATGCACCTGAGCTGAATTTCGAGTGTAGATTGAGGGGGAAAAAAACAACAAATGTAATTCATTTTAGAATAAGGCTGTAACGTAACAAAATGTGGAAGAAGTCGGGGTCTGAATACTTTCCAAGTTTTGTGCGTGTGTGTAGGCAGTATTAGTTGTTATGAAAGTCCTGACAAATTGATTAATCATTGTCATATTTATATCTAATAGTGTAATTACCTGTGTATCTGAATATTCCAAGGATGTGATATTAATTTAGATCAATATATTAACCTGAAATACTAGTGTAAATAAATGAACTGTGGAGAAAGGAAATGCACACAGCTTTACAGTATGATGACCCAAAGATAAAGGATGGTCATGTGTTTGTTGCAATGCTTTCTTATCTGGTGAACCCTGTGTATGGCCTGTTGTCATTATTTCTAATTCATGTGACAAATATGAATGTGACCACTAGAGAAAACACTTTATCTGTTGTTCATGCTGCCTATTGCCTTTTAAATGACTCATAATGGATGTGTCCAGTCATGTTTCAACACCTCTATCTATCACAGGGCTGTTTTAAGTTACATGGCCCATCCCAAATGTAACCCAATTCCTTATATAGTGCACTACATTTAACCAGGACCAATGGGGCTCTGGTCAAAAGAAATGCACTTTGTAGGGAATGGGGCGCCATTTGGGACGTAACCACAGTTTGTCAAACCCTCATCGCTCCTCTCTGACCCTGACACACTTTGGCATTTTGTATGACGGTGTTTCTGAGAAGCTATCGACAGGAACGTCACTTCTAAGCAGCCAGTGTAGTCCAGCAGCAGAATTGCATAAATGTCTTGTGTTTTTGCCAGTTTTTTTGTATTTGCATCTATACCTCAGGTCAGTCTTTCAAAAAAACTAAGCGTACAACCATTTTAAGTATGGAAAGTTTTAGGATGATAAAAAGCAGATGAATTAAGAGATTGTTAATGATAATTAGCACAGAAGATTCCATATTCATAGTTGGCTGTCCAATCTAATTTGGACTTGTTGACATTGTCATTTAAGCAGCAATCTCAATAATTCGTTCCAGTTTAATGAAAAGATTGATCTTGGTTACACTAAACTCCTCCTTTCTGTTTCTCTGCAGCCGGGCAAAGAACCCTACAGCGCCATAACCGACTGGGAGGACATCTCCCATTAAAGACCAGTTTCTATCAGGTACTGTCTGTGACCTTCTGCTCTACTGTAATCTACTATTAGCTCTACTCACATGTTGTAAAGAAGCATTTTACATGGATGGATATTACTTTATTAATCCCCTTTTGGAAATTGATTTGTCAACTCCAGCAAGAAAATCAATACACATTTTCCTGTCATGCACAGAGATCCTATAAATGACCAATCTACACTGTGTCTAAAACATTAAGAACACCTTCCCAATATTGTGTTGATGTGATGTCATCAAGTTCATGTAATTACTCATTACATTGATCTTTGTCATTGGCTGTACCAGAGTGGATCTGGATGGGAGTGCATTGATTTGTCCAGGCTGAGTTGTAGCTTCATAATTAAAAGGAAGACTGGGGCTTCTGTCAACACAGGAAGCCAGTTCTGAATCTGAGCCATCTTATCACACGGTTGGTGATGTGCACTCACAATTTACAAGTGTTGAATGGCAATCTCGTCTAGTGACAACTTGTTTTTCCCAAAGAGCTCACTGGTGTGTCGTTTGGACTAAAAGACTGAAGGCATAATTGGCACTGTCGGGCCCATTTTAACAAGCTGAGGAGCAAACAGCTGTGTGGAGAATACCTTACCCAGAGACCACTACTTACAACGGTATCCTGGTTAGTAGGTCTCTTTTAGCTTGGATAATGTCATTCTTCAAACTATTTCAATTATATTTGATTAGTCTCTCATAGCATTGCTCTGCTTAAATTGGACATATACATTTAATTTGTTAAACTTACCAGACAAGAAGAAGCCGAGTGCCTTCTTGAGGCAAGATGAGTGAAGTCTCACTTAGGAGCTGATCTTTTTGTTCACTTTTCAAGGTGTCTAACCTTAGTATGTCACTCACTGTTTTAATAATGCATCCACCATTTAGACAGAAAGCGGGCTGTGTGCAATGGGGGGGAAACCTCCCACCCACAGACTGTCAAACAGACTCAGAAACTCCTCAGAGATAGACAGTCCGTAGTAGTCACCTTAGACTTTCACCAAACCCACCAACATTCAAAACCAGGCCTTTGTTTAGTCTGAGGGGCAACGTAAAACCAGACCTGACCGAACTGAAGGTCGATCTAAAAAAACACTGTGATTGACCCTGACCTGACCCAACTAAAGGTGGGTCTAAACAACACCGTGATTGACCCTGTTCAGAATGTGCCAATGGCTGACTGATGGGGTTGACTTATCACAAGGTCTTGAAAGAAAGTGCAGTTTGTGTGTTTGTCACGGAATCATTTGTCTTACCCAGATATTCTCCTGAACAGGACTGAAACAGGTCTGTCTGTCTTGTAGGGGATATGATACAAAGGACCACAACCTACAGGTGTTAAAAACGTTGTTTTCCTGACACCTTCACCGAGTTGTGCAGCTCTGACTGACAGCTCTGTGTGGCTGCGAGCACAAGTTTGTTTGTCTTCAAACGTTGCAAGACAGTCACGTGAATTGTAATATCAACATATGAGGTGCAGTTACCCAATTGTTCTACCAATGCTCAAATCAAATGTTATTTGTCACATGCGCCGAATACAACAGGTGTAGACCTTACCGTGAAGTGCTTGCTTACAAGCCCTGAACCAACAATTTTAAGAAAATAGAGTTTTGAAAATATTTACTTTTTATTTTAAAAAATGACTTTAGTTTATTTAGTAACACAATAAAATAACAATAATGAGGTGAAGATTTAACTTGTCGAAGCCATAACTGTATTTAAGTTCTTATGCTGACTTGGTGTATTGTTTATACCTTCCTATCAGTGGCCACAAGTGCTTCACTGGAAAACTAATTCTGCTTTCACCACTGTATTTTACCCAGAAAAAGAGACAACAACGTGGAGCTAAAATTGAAGGAGAGGCGTCTTGATTCTAGCCCACTGAGTTCCTCCTTTGTATAAAAATGCCATTTTGTATTTGAAGGTTGTTCCTTGACCTCTACGACCTCATTTCAGAGCATCTGTAGAGTGAAAGAGCTCCACACAAATAAGTTGAGTTCCATGAATAGCCTTCGGTTTGGAAAAGGCAGGAAGAATATCACATCTCAGTATGTTATTGTCCCTGAAGAGCATTCAAATGTTTTTATTTTTATTTTTTATAAATGGAGAATATTTAAAATATAATGTTCAAATTAAACAAAGGCCTAGAAAACTGTAATATAAGATTTTGACGATTTAGTAGTTTCTTTGGCATAAAATCTGAAAGCATACCAAAAATGTTTTGGGGATTTGGTAACGTTGAGTGTATTCAGGGAAGTGATACAATTGAATGTTGCCGGTCATGTTGTGAAAGTATCCCCCATCTTGAAGCTTTATGCTGCATCAGGGGAACATCCCCCACTGTGTGAAGAACATGAAGACAGTGGCGTTGCCCAGGGTGGCCACGGCCCTCTCTAAAATCTGATTGGAAATTCTGAGATCTGATAGGTCGTCTCTGAATACATTGACAATTTTGGTTATTTGGTTAACTATCTACATTGCCGCTTTATCCTCTAAATCTTTTGACTCATTTTATCTCTACCTATATGTACATATCTAGCTCAATTACCTCGTACCCCTGCACATCTGATCGGTACTGGTATCCTGTGTATATAGCCAAGTTATCGTTATTTATTTTCCGTGTAATATTCTATTATTTCTCCTTTTTGTCTCTGCATAGATACACGTGGCGAGGTGTGGCTTAATTTGACCACGGCCCTGATTAGGGTACACAGGTTACTCCCATGTAATTAGCCAAACTTTGGCATCATCTTAAGCAAACTACTGACACTTAATTTTTTTCTCTCGTTTCAATAATTATTTTCAGCAGTGTCACATGTCGTTATTAACATACTGTACTTGGCTGTCACAACAATAAATGACTTGCATGATACTTATTCTGCCACTCTGTGTTACCCGACCTGCTAACACTGACAGTGAAGCTAGTAAATCTGCTGCATTATACTGACGTCACTTTTTGTTTACCCCTAGCTTTTTCACCGGTTAACTCACGTTTGCTGGCTGGCTTGCGAGAGAAGTTACTCTCAATCTAATTGGCTAGTTTCAGATATGCTGCGTAACTTTGCCCTGCCATTGAACCGTCTAGGTATTTAGAAAAGTAGATTATTTTAGCCTTACCTATATGTCCTTTCAACTTGCCAACTGGGCAGACAACCCTACCAAATGGCCCAAATTAGCCTATGGTGATATCTACACAGACTTGGGGGAATATCCAGGTTTACACAGGCATTACACATGGCTAGTTAGATACAAACAAGTGTTAGCTTAAGACTTACGGTGAATGAAGTGCTTCGAACACACATGTATGGATTAACCGGAGTCCACAGCTTTCAATCATCGCAGTGTATAGAGTGAAACCACAAGATTAATTTATCCTGGTCCTTGGGTGTAGAGTGAAACCACGAGGTTAATTTAACCTGGTCCTTGTGTATAGAGTGAAACCACGAGGTTCATTTAACCTGGTCCTTGTGTATAGAGTGAAACCACGAGGTTAATTTAACCTGGTCCTTGGGTGTAGAGTGAAACCACGAGGTTAATTTAACCTGGTCCTTGGGTATAGAGTGAAACCACGAGGTTAATTTAACCTGGTCCTTGGGTATAGAGTGAAACCACGAGGTTAATTTAACCTGGTCCTTGGGTATAGAGTGAAACCACGAGGTTAATTTAACCTGGTCCTTGGGTGTAGAGTGAAACCACAAGGTTAATTTAACCTGGTCCTTGGGTATAGAGTGAAACCACGAGGTTAATTTAACCTGGTCCTTGGGTATAGAGTGAAACCACGAGGTTAATTTAACCTGGTCCTTGGGTGTAGAGTGAAACCACGAGGTTAATTTAACCTGGTCCTTGGGTGTAGAGTGAAACCACAAGGTTAATTTAACCTGGTCCTTGGGTATAGAGTGAAACCACGAGGTTAATTTAACCTGGTCCTTGGGTGTAGAGTGAAACCACAAGGTTAATTTAACCTGGTCCTTGGGCGTAGTAAAGTACCCTGCAGCGGTACCCTACCTGGGGGCGTGGCTTAACGTTACCATGGGAGTATGGGTGGGCCCGTAAACGTTTCACTGTTAGTCTACGCCTGTTGTTTACAAAGCATGTGACTAATAACATTTAAAAAAAAAAAATCTATATTGTTAAACAGTTTTGGGACGCCTGGCTGCCCATGGCAACGATAAATACATGTCACTGTGTAGGTAGAATGTCATTACCCTGATGGTGTTTGGGATAATGTCCCTTATCATTCAAAAGGCAGGTGCAAAGTTCACTGTTCAGAAGCTGGACTTGATTAGAAGTAAAGGAACTTGTTCAGGTAACTTACTTAACCTACTTTTTGAAGTGATTTGTTTGACAAAAAATATGAAAACATCATGACTGGTTGTGTTCATGACACATTAAAAGGTCATTTTTTTACAGTTAAATTACATGTCTTTACTATAAAGCCCATAAAGCTTTTTTCTTTTCTTTTGTGTACGTTTGTTTATGTGTAACTCTGTGTTGTTTTTGTCGCACTGCTTTGCTTTATCTTGGCCAGGTCGCAGTTGTAAATGAGAACTTGTTCTCGACTGGCCACCTGGTTAAATAAAGGTGAAATAAAAAACGTGTGGACACACGAGGTCCTGTTAAAAAATATTCTGACCCCCCCCGAATGTCACGCACTCCGGGTGGCACTTTCAAGTAAATTTACTTCTGTATGCTAATACCCTTTATATAAAATCCTGACCTAGAATGCAAACAATGTAGCAAGACTTTTGGAAATCATTTTTATGCTTTATTTGAACTGGGGAATGTACCAAATCGAAAATGAAGCATTTAATGCGTTGAACCATCATAATAACATTTAACAAATCACGTTTTATGTCGTCCCCCCCCCCCCCAAACTGGGTCTGTGCCCTACCTTGACCCCCACGCTCAAAATATTCTGCACATGACAATGCAAAATAAAAACGAGAAGTGAAACTGAAATACATATCACCACAGAGCGTCCTCTGCTATATTCTCATCGCTTGTCAGCTCTCAAGCAGCTTTTTGTGCATCTATTTTCAGTGATGGGTTTTCATGAGAGGGACAGCTACATTCTTTGAGTGGGGTTGAGGTGACTGACTCAAGAATGTTATATTTTTTCCGGGCCAGAATGTAGTCTGTTTTTTACCAAGTCCTTAGCCTTACTCTCTGCCTCCATGCTAGACCTCTTCCAAAGGGTTCATTGTCCAAACAGTAGTCAGAGAGAAGGACTGACACTGTAGTAAATGTCTACAAATGGACATGGCTCCAGATGATTTGGTTAGCATGTGGAACTGTGAAGACACTCTCCTTCTTAATTCTACTTTTGCCCTGTAAAAATGTCGTTGGGGATTGACAATGGAAGCTATTTGACCAGTCTTCTTAGATGTTCTCTGAACTTAATCGGTTAACAAAGGCTGGTTCTGTGGGCTAGTCTTTGAACTTTGTGAACTCTTAAAAGTTCCCATCATAATGGTGTGGTACATCGCTTGCCTCAAAAAAAAATTATTCCCATGTTTAAGGAACAACTTGCAGTGCATGTGCTTTATCTATCTAGGTTACTTGTAGCAGGCATGTACTATGCCAGTGAGAAATGTGGACTGAAAGTAGTGCTGCCTTCCTCAATGCCTCCCTCAAACTCAATAGCATTAGATAACCTATATCCTACAGAATCTCACCCAGCAGTTACAGCTTGCCACTAGACCATAGAAGAGCTAGTGAGGAGGCCTGGGCTGGTCTAAAGGATCAGATGCATCTCAAATCTGAGTGCCGATAGGTACTTACTTAGCACTTAGTGCCCTATTCTTCTTGTCACTTCTGTCGAAGGTTTGTGCTCTCTAATTGGCTCAAAGTCAATTTCTCGCCCACTGACAAGCATTGCGATTCTACAAGTAGAAACAGCAGGTTCATCGGTACACCGTCAGTACACAGCAGGTACGTGTTTTGTTCTTGCAAGAGAAGGAACGGCCTCCTACTGTTAGAAATACCTATCGGAAGTCCGATTTCTCGGTGTCTGTACCAAAAGAAACTGCCTCTGGAGTCTGGAACACACATACCGCTGCAGCATGGGTTCCAATCCGGGCTGCTGCTATTTTTTCTCTATCTCTCTCCAACCCAATATGGGGGACTGCTCCACTCCTTCATAAAAAAAGAAATGACAAGTGCTACTGAGAATGCAAATACAATCGCTCAGTATGCAGTGCATTTTTGCGGTGGAGCTGACAAAACGGAGGTTTAAGGGGGGGGGGAACAGCTAAATTACTGGTATTTCATGTCATTTTTATATCTCGTGTAAATCTGGGATGCATTTGGTATGTCCAGTAAAAACATGGTTTCAGCCAACTCTTAAAGACTGATTCTTTTCAGGAATTTTGACTGGAAACCAGAGAAAACACACACAAAGAGGGACAGCTTGTCCTTTATTGTATTGGACACAGTCACTTATTTATGCTGGTGTAAATCACTGCTTTGAGTAGGAATAAAATAATACAGCCTAACTTCATACACATCTTGTAACCTCTTTAATGAAAGTTGAACACGGCTATAAACCTCTCTGTGTTTCATACAACGGGTTAACGGTCTGAGCGTCTCACACACTCAAAGGCCAGAGTGACGTTCTAATTAAGACTTTGAATATTCATATCATTACTCATCTTATAATCCAAAGTCCCAATTGATTGTGCAGAATGGTAATTTCTTGAGTCACTTTTAGACATGATGAAAACGTAAATAGAGAACCACACATTTTGAAGCATAATCTCTGATTTCCCATAAAACTCAACTCAAGAAATGACCATGCTATTCAAATCCTAATGCTGTAAATGTGTTTTTGGCTGTTGTTTAGGGAACTCATCATGATACTGAAAGCCAGTCAGTTTGACCGAAGTAGTAACCCCAAACTTTCAGCAGGCGTTCTATTGTAAGGCAGCAGAGACACCAGCAGGGATCATAAAAACCATCTCACCAAAATCTAAATGACCATATATATATATATATATATATATATGTATGTATGTATGTATGTATGTATGTATGTATGTATGTATGTATGTATGTATGTATGTATGTATGTATGTATGTATGTATGTATGTATGTATGTATGTATGTATGTATGTATGTATGTATGTATGTATGTATGTATGTGTGTGTGTGTGTGTGTGTGTGTGTGTGTGTGTGTGTGTGTGTGTGTGTGTGTGTGTGTGTGTGTGTGTGTGTGTGTGTGTGTGTGTGTGTGTTTTTCATTGATCCATCTGAAGGGCTTAGCTTCTGGAATCTGATAGATGTGGTTTTTATGACTCCACTGTGCTGAGGTTTGGGATTGGTGCATTCCTAAAGGAACATAATGCTCGATATCGGGCATGTTGCTGCAGGAGCTAGGTTACAAAACTATGTTTGCAGTTAACGTCTGTAACTAACATGTGTGGGAATACATACATACATACATACATACATACATACATACATACATACATACATACATACATACATACATACAGTACCAGTCAAAAGTTTGGGCACACCTACTGAGAGAATGCAAAGAGTGTGCAAAGCTGTTATCAAAGCAAAGGGTGGCTACTTTGAAGAATCTCAAATATATAAAACATATTTTCATTTGTTTAACACTTTTTTTGGTTACTACATGATTCCATATGTGTTATTTCATAGTTTTGATGTCTTCACTATTATTACACAATGTAGAAAATATTACAAATAAAGAAAAACCCTTGAATGAGTAGGTGTGTCCAAACATTTGACTGGTACTGTACATTTACTTACATACATACAGTTGAAGTCGGAAGTTTACATACACCTTAGCCAAATACATTTAAATTCAGTTTTTCACAATTCCTGACATTTAATCCTAGTAAAAATGCCCTGTCTTAGGTCAGTTAGGATCAGCATTTTATTTTAAGAATGTGAAATGTCAGAATAATAGTAGAGAGAATTATTTATTTCAGCTTTTATTTCTTTCATCACATTCCGAGTGGGTCAGAAGTTTACATACACTCAATTTGTATTTGGTAGCGTTGCCTTTAAATTGTTTAACTTGGGTCAAACATTTCAGGTAGCCTTCCACAAACTTCCCACAATACGTTGGATGAATTTTGGCTCATTCCATCCCTCCTGCAGCAAAGCACCCCCACAACATGATGCTGCCACCCCTCTGCTTCACGGTTGGGATGGTGTTCTTCGGCTTGCAAGCATCCTCCTTTTTCCTCCAAACATAACAATGGTCATTATGGCCAAACAGTTCTATTTTTGTTTCATCAGACCAGAGGACATTTCTCTAAAAAGTACGACCTTTGTCCGCATGTGCAGTTGCCTGGCTTTTTTATGGCGGTTTTGGAGCAGTGGCTTCTTCCTTGCTGAGCGGCCTTTCAGGTTATGTGGATATAGGACTCTTTACTGTGGCTATAGATACTTTTGTACCTGTTTCCTCCAGCATCTTCACAAGGTCCTTTGCTGCTGTTCTGGGATTGATTTGATCTTTTCGCACCAGAGTACGTTCATCTCTAGGAGACAGAACGCATCTCCTTCCTGAGTGGTATGACGGCTGCGTGGTCCCATGGTGTTTATACTTGCGTACTATTGTTTGTACAGATGAACGTGGTACCTTCAGGCGTTTAGAAATTGCTCCCGAGGATGAACCAATTGTTGGAAAAATTACTTGTGTCATGCACAAAGTAGATATCCTAACCGACTTGCCAAAACTATAGTTTGTTAACAAGAAATTTGTGGAGTGGTTGAAAAACGAGTTTTAATGACTCCAACATAAGTGTATGTAAACTTCCGACTTCAACTGTACATACATACATACATACATACATACATACATACATACATGCATACATACATACATACATGCATGCATACAGTGAGGGGAAAAAAGTATTTATCCCCTGCTGATTTTGTACGTTTGCCCACTGACAAAGAAATGATCAGTCTATAATTTTAATGGTAGGTTTATTTGAACAGTGAGAGACAGAATAACAACAAAAAAATCCAGAAAAATGCATGTCAAAAATGTTATAAATTTATTTGCATTTTAATGAGGGAAATAAGTATTTGACCCCCTCTCAATCAGAAAGATTTCTGGCTCCCAGGTGTCTTTTATACAGGTAACGAGCTGAGATTAGGAGCACACTCTTAAAGGGAGTGCTGCTAATCTCAGTTTGTTACCTGTATAAAAGACACCTGTCCACAGAAGCAATCAATCGATCAGATTCCAAACTCTTCACCATGGCCAAGACCAAAGAGCTCTCCAAGGATGTCAGGGACAAGATTGTAGACCTACACAAGGCTGGAATGGGCTACAAGACCATCGCCAAGCAGCTTGGTGAAAAGGTGACAACAGTTGGTGCGACTAATTCGCAAATGGAAGAAACACAAAAGAACTGTCAATCTCCCTCGGCCTGGGGCTCCATGCAAGATCTCACCTCGTGGAGTTGCAATGATCATGAGAACGGTGAGGAATCAGCCCAGAACTACACAGGAGGATCTTGTCAATGATCTCAAGGCAGCTGGCCCCATAGTCACCAAGAAAACAATTGGTAACACACTACGCCGTGAAGGACTGAAATCCTGCAGCGCTCACAAGGTCCCCCTGCTCAAGAAAGCACATATACATGCCCGTCTGAAGTTTGCCAATGAACATCTGAATGATTCAGAGGACAACTGGGTTAAAGTGTTGTGGTCAGATGAGACCAAGATGGAGCTCTTTGGCATCAACTCAACTCGCCGTGTTTGGAGGAGGAGGAATGCTGCCTATGACCCCAAGAACACCATCCCCACCGTCAAACATGGAGGTGGAAACATTATGCTTTGGGGGTGTTTTTCTGCTAAGGGGACAGGACAACTTCACCGCATCAAAGGGACGATGAACGGGGCCATGTACCATCAAATCTTGGGTGAGAACCTCCTTCCCTCAGCCAGGGCATTGAAAATGGGTCGTGGATGGGTATTCCAGCATGACAATGACCCAAAACACACGGCCAAGGCAACAAAGGAGTGGCTCAACAAGAAGCACATTAAGGTCCTAGAGTGGCCTAGCCAGTCTCCAGACCTTAATCCCATAGAATATCTGTGGAGGGAGCTGAAGGTTCGAGTTGCCAAACGTCAGCCTCGAAACCTTAATGACTTGGAGAAGATCTGCAAAGAGGAGTGGGACAAAATCCCTCCTGAGATGTGTGCAAACCTGGTGGCCAACTACAAGAAACGTCTGACCTCTGTGATTGCCAACAAGGGTTTTGCCACCAAGTACTAAGTCATGTTTTGCAGAGGGGTCAAATACTTATTTCCCTCATTAAAATGCAAATAATTTTATAACATTTTTGACATGCGTTTTTCTGGATTTTTTAAATTTGATTCTGTCTCTCACTGTTCATATAAACCTACCATTACAATTATAGACTGATCATTTCTTTGTCAGTGGACAAATGTACAAAATCTGCAGGGGATCAAATACTTTTTCCCTCACTGTACGTACATACATACATACATACATACATACATACATACATACATACATACATACATACATATCGTTTTATTGTTCCTGGAGGCTATTGCCATGGTAATAACCAAAAGATAGCTGTATATACATATGTACAGTATATTGTGTATATACACAATATATCAAAAATATATGTTGTAGATTGTAACAGTTCTTGATCTTCAGAAATCAAGTGAACTCAGTGCAGTAATCACTTCAGTGTCCTGTCTATCTACAACAAGTAATTTGACATGATGAGTAGGCCTCTTCCCATAGGAGCCTCTTCAACACTGCAGCTGAGAAGCGGGTGTCAGAATCCTGCCGTAAACCACCCTCTCCCCTTAATATAGAGTAGGGATTGATCCCCTGGAAGGCTTCCAGCCAGTCTGTCTGTCTCCCCACCACACACAGCCGTGCCAGTAGACCGAGACGGACCACACCGGGAGGCCGGGGACAAAACACAACTGGGGGGTCTAATTTGATTTTTTTTAAATTTAACCTTAATTTAACTAGGCAAGTCAGTGAAGAACAAATTCTTATTTACATTGACGGCCTATGAACAGTGGGTTAAGGCAGAATGACAGAGTTTTACCTTGTCAGCTCGGGGATTCGATCTAGCAACCTTTCGGTTACTGGCCCAATGCTCTAACCACTAGGCTACCTGCCGACCCCGATAATACCATATCTACTATTGCTAGATTCAGACAATAGTGCCGACTGGCTTGGAGATCTTCTTTTGACATCGTCATTTCCATCATCGGCTCGCCTCTGTTCAATAGTACCTGTGTGTGTTTAGGGATTTAAAGCACTTACTCAGGGATAACCCCAATCTTCACTGTTTGGAAACCACGTGGAATTCGCCTCAGCTCACAGTGGGGGCTGTGGTGGGGGATGGGAGTGTGAGGTGTGAATTGCTTCCCGCTTTGTGCTTGTGTAACAACTTTAATTGGATCTTGATGTTCAGTTCAACATTCTCTGCATTCTGCCAAGAGCCAAATATTGTCAGTCACATGAATCACATTTTGATTACCAATATGTTAACCTACTGGGACTTGACATTCTTATCACACGATTTGAACACGGACATGAGTATTGATCTATCTAACGACATGAGTTTTCATGAATAACTTGGGCTGAGTCCCAAACGTCACCATAGTCCCTTTGTAGTTCACTACATTTGATAGGCCCATTTCATGTGATTTAACTCATGATGTGTGTTGCTATTGGCTCATTACATTTTACATTTTAGTCATTTAGCAGATGCTCTTATCCAGAACAACTTACAGGAGCAATTAGGGTTAAGTGCCTTGCTCAAGGGCACATCCACAGATTTTACCTAGTCGGCTCTGGGATTTGAACCAGTAACAGTTGGATTACTGGCCCAACGCTCCTAACCACTAGGCTACCTGCCGCCCCTGACAGTCGGACAGTCATTGTTAAAATGGTTGCTCCTCACCCACGCCAACAGTCAACATATTATGACCTACGTGCTGTTTGTCGTTCCGTCGGTGCCGTGACTGTGACACTAGCTACCGTTCGTATCTGTGCTGTCATCACTGACCGGTTATAAATAAGTGTCTCGAGCTCAGTCCACAGTCGAGGCCGAGGGTCAAATCACTCTTGCTACACAGACTTATTTTTATATAATCGTTTAGCTGAGGTGTTCTCCAAAATGCTTCGTAAGTTGATTAACTGGTCAAATGCGAGACAGATGCTGATGCGAAGTATGTCTGTCTGTCTCTGTGTCCATTTAAATATCTGTATCTCTGTCTGTCTCTGTGTCTGTAGCTGTCTCTATTTCTCTGTCTGTCTTTGTCTGTCTGTGAAGAAAACCCTTTGAGTACAACTCCGAGCCGTTTCTAAAAACCTTCTCTCTGGCCCTGGGACTAATGGCTCTCGCACACATCGCACCGAATATGGATGTTGCATTCGTCTGCCGATCATTCAGTGTGCTGTTTTAGGGACCACCCTCTGTAAGACGTGTGACTGCCAACATTTTTCACACGATTCTACATGTAAAATCGGTGTGCACTCGGTTCTCAAATTACGCTGAGAGGGGCATGGTACTCTTGGCCAGCAGACGTTATTGGTGTCGGAGCCCTTCTCGGCAAACTTTGTGACGTCTTACAGCTGAGGTAGGCTACTAACCCCCGACCTCAGGCAGAGTCTATTGTCCTGCGGCAATAGTACTGTTTGTCCATTTTGAGATGCTGTAGCCAGTATACACTTCCTTTAAAATAGTCAGAATTAATCTAAGATAACTCAAGAAATATGTAATTAATTTTGACGGTTTTGCCGAGGAGATCTTAGTCGCGCAATTTTACATCTAACTAAGATGTTTGGTGTAGTATTTTTCAATGAAAAAAATGTGCAGGAAAATGAGTCGTCTCTCGTTGAATGACAAGAGACTTTATTGAAGAATCTCTACTGTTAACCAATCACCGACGAAGGGGCATAGACTTTCGGCTCCGAACTTCGGCTTACCTCTAGAAACAATGTTGTGTGCCTGAACAGCTGAAAAACCCTCACCGAAGACCAAAACCAACAAAAACATCACAAAATGTTGTCATAATATATGCTCGAACTCTTCCGAACTGTTTCAATCAAATCAATCGATCAAATGTATTTATAAAGCCCTTTTTACATCAGGCAATGTCACAAAGTACTATACAGAAACCCAGCCTAAAACCTCAAACAGTAAGCAATGCAGATGTAGAAGCATGGTGGCTAGGAAAAACTCCCTAGGAAGGCAGGAACGTAGGAAGAAACCTAGAGAGGAAGCAGGCTCTGAGGGGTGGCCTCAGACTGGCCGGGAAGCATACGGATGCCTCTAGGGACCAGGTTACCAGGGAATAGCGTTGTCCCGGTCAGTCGGTGGCCTAGCCTGGTGTTGGAGACCCCAGTCTGCCCCTGAACTCTTTAGTTGTCTCCCAAGATGTCATGTTGGAGACAACTTCTAGAAACTCCTGTCTACCTCAACTCACATCTGGACCCTTTCATTCTGCTGGACTCCCTCACGGGTGTGTCTTTGACCATAACCCACTACCCTGTGTGTGTGTGTGTGTGTGTGTGTGTGTGTGTGTGTGTGTGTGTGTGTGTGTTAATAAAGTGTGAATTGTATTCTACTGGTTATTTCTGTCCACTGGGACAGATGCGTCTGTACCTGAACTGGCACCTCTTTCAGAGCCCACCACATGGTGTTGCTCTTTTCCAGTGTGTTTGTGTTTGTGTTCTCTCCTCTGTCTAGAGGAGGACGTTGCTGTTGAGCTGATTGTAATGTGGTGTAGAGAAGTTATACTAGTGATGGTGTGAATAGGACAGGAGAAGTCTGGTCACGTACTCCTCCTCCCTGTGTATTAGGAAAGGCTGATTTGAAATCCCTCTTTAGCTACAGGCGCCCTCACATCACTGTACATTGCTAGGCAACCCAAATAGATTTAACCTCGGAACTTAAACTTTCAACACCTTCCCTTAAATTCTGAGATTGTTTTTGAGGGCTATTTTTCACAGCAAATGGAGTTGTTTTTCCCTATTGATATTAAATGTCTTCATTCATTTAGTATGGTACTGGTTTTGATTCCTCAATTGACGTAATAATCAGTCAAGCCACAAATGTTCTGTTGATGCTATTTTCAGAGGTTCCACATTCAGTGTTCACCAGATATTTCCATGTACTGTTATCTGTCTCTGAGACAGTTCTTCTTTTCTACTATGGCCACTTTTAGACTGAAACTGCAACTCGTGTAAAGTCCCCTCAGAGGAGGGGACTTGCCGGAAGGAGGGTTATTAGTGAAACACCACAGTCCCCACTCTCTTCCTAGTGAACATGAGGAGGGTTAATAGTGAAACACCAGTCTCCTACTCTCTTCCTAGTTAACAGGAGGATGGTTAATGGTGAAATGAGAGCTCACTAGTTAACAGGAGGATGGTTAATGGTGAAATGAGAGCTCACTAGTTAATAGTAGGATGGTTAGTGGTGAAATGAGAGCTCACTAGTTAACAGGAGGATGGTTAATGGTGAAATGAGAGCTCACTAGTTAATAGTAGGATGGTTAGTGGTGAAATGAGAGCTCACTAGTTAACAGGAGGATGGTTAATGGTGAAATGAGAGCTCACAAGTTAACAGGAGGATGGTTAATGGTGAAATGAGAGCTCACTAGTTAACAGGAGGATGGTTAATGGTGAAATGAATTTCCCAAAGTTATAAACATAATGATGTAATGCTTCATGTATGGTGTTGTCTTTTAACCTTTAACCCCCTGTCCTGTGTGTTTCCCCTGCTATCCCTGCAGGTGTAACGGCGGTGGAAACGGAGAGCGGCAGTCATGGTGGCCCTGTCACTGAAGATTGGCGTGGGGAACGTGGTGAAGACGATGCAGTTTGAGCCCTCCACCATGGTGTACGACGCCTGTCGAATGATCAGGGAAAGAGTCCCCGAGGCACAGCTGGGCCAGCGTGAGTACACACACACACACACACACACACACACACACACACACACACACACACACACACACACACCTCGGACACAAACACACACCATGCCGATACACAGTCTTATACATATCTAGTTTTGATCATAAGACGCACATCGCCTGTCATTTTAGTCATGTCTGTGCCTACACAACGTTCTAGTTGTTTTTCTTACAGGTCATTTAGAGTTCACCAAGAATAGTGTTGTCTATGAAGAACTAAATATTTTGTTTAATTAATATCGATTTAAACTTTGATTATATGGCCATTATGTGTGACTCAAACTTAAGTTGAAGTTTAATTAAAATCCAGGAATAATTTCACTCTTGTCTAAAACATTATCGTCACTGTCAAATGCAAATGAGTGCAGGAGTAAGCATCAACAGTCTGAAATGGTTCAATAGTGTATAACCCAATGCGTAGCTGTTAAGCTATTCAGTTTATCAGTCCAGTGCAGCTTCCTGGGATGTTGACAAACTAGAGCCTCGTGTCTTTCAAAATCACTCAATTGACAACAGGAGATTAGATAGGAATGATGTATGCAGAAGGGATCCAGAAACAAGCAATCTGCTGTGGCACAGGCCAACAGACTTCTATAAATGCCAGCACTTCTCACTAAACCAATACTGACAGGGAACTATCTATTACAGACTTGAGCAGCTGTCTTTAATAACACCCAATATGACAACAGGAAATTCAAAGAGATGATAACTGTCTCTCTTGTAGGGCAAGGAATTGCCAGGGACCTCACCATGTACGATATGTTTTGCGATTCTTATGAGTCTATATGCATTGAGTTTTGATGCTGTGATTTTTATTTTGCGATTCGGCGTAACCAAACATATTGCTTTTTATTTTTTATAAGCAAATATATTGCTCGACATACAGTTGAAGTCGGAAGTTTAAATACACCTTAGCCAAATATATTTAAACTCCGTTTTTCACAATTCCTGACATTTAATCCTAGTAAAAAGTCCCTGTCTTAGGTCAGTTAGGATCACCAATTTATTTTAAGAATGTGAAATGTCAGAATAATAGTAGAGAGAATGATTTATTTCAGCTTTTATTTATTTCATCACATTCCCAGTGGGTCAGAAGTTTACATACACTCAATTAGTATTTGGTAGCATTGCCTTTAAATTGTTTAACTTGGGTCAAACGTTTTGGGTAGCCTTCCACAAGCTTCCCACAATAAGTTGGGTGAATTTTGGCCCATTCCTCCTGACAGAGTTGGTGTAACTGAGTCAGGTTTGTAGGCCGCCTTGCTCGCACACGCTTTTTCAGTTCTGCCCACACATTTTCTATAGGATTGAGGTCAGGGCTTTGTGATGGCCACTCCAAAACCTTGACTTTGTTGTCCTTTTGCCACAACTTTGGAAGTATGCTTGGGGTCATTGTCCATTTGGAAGACCCATTTGCGACCAAGCTTTAACTTCCTGACTGATGTCTTGAGATGTTGCTTTAATATATCCACATAATTTTCCTACCTCATGATGCCATCTATTTTGTGAAGTGCACCAGTCCCTCCTGCAGCAAAGCACCCCCACACCATGATGCTGCCACCCCCGTGCTTCATGGTTGGGATTGTGTTCTTCGGCTTGCAAGCCTCCCCCTTTTTCCTCCAAACATAACGATGGTCATTATGGCCAAACAGTTCTATTTTTTTTTTCATCAGACCAGAGGACATTTCTCCAAAATGTACAATCTTTGTCCCCATGTGCAGTTGCAAACCATAGTCTGGCTTTTTTTATGGCGGTTTTGGAGCAGTGGCTTCTTCCTTGCTGAGCGACCTTTCAGATTATGTCGATATAGGACTCGTTTTACTGTGGATATAGATACTTTTGTACCTGTTTCCTCCACCATCTTCACAATGTCCTTTGCTGTTGTTCTGGGATTGAATTGCACTATTCGCACCAAAGTACGTTCATCTCTAGGAGACAGAACACGTCTCCTTCCTGAGCGGTATGACGGCTGCGTGATCCCATGGTGTTTATACTTGCGTACTATTGTTTGTACAGATGAACGTGGTACCTTCAGGCGTTTGGACATTGCTCCAAAGGATGAACCAGACTTGTGGAGGTCTGCAATTTTTTTCTGAAGTCTTGGCTGATTTCTTTGGATTTTCCCATGATGTCAAGCAAAGAGGCACTGAGTTTGAAGATCGACCTTGAAATACATCCACAGGCTTATCAGAAGCTTCTAAAGCCATGACATAATTTTCTGGAATTTTCCAGGCTGTATAAAGGCACAGTCAACTTAGTGCAGTGGTTCTTAACCTGGGTTCGATCGAACCCCAGGGGTTCAGTGAGTCAGTCTCAGGGGTTCGGCGGAGGTCAAGACACACACCCGACTCATATGATTCATGATGACACGCCCCGCTTGGCCATCATTGGCTGCAGGTGATCACGCAACATCGCTTGGCCTATCTGTGCTGCAGGGAATTTGGCGCGCTCAGTAGTCGAATTGTGACTGTCGTGATGGTACGTCTTGTGATTTCTTTCTTAATATTTTAATCCCTTCATACTAACTATGTCGAGCAAAAAAAGAAAGTGGTCGGACGAATATGTACAATATGGATTCACATGTATAACGGAACGTGATGAGAGTCAGCGTCCTAACTGCATGATTTGCAATGCCAAGTTGAGCAATTCTAGTCATGCACCGGCAAAACTAAGAGAACACTTCCTTAAGCTGCATGGAGATGGACAATACAAGAACACAACGCTCGCTGAATTCAAGGTGAAGAGAGCCATTTTTCCAATTAAGAAGGGTTCGGTGAATGCGCATATGAAACTGGTGGGGGTCAGTACCTCCAACAAGGTTAAGAACCACTGACTTAGTGTATGTAAACTTCTGACCCACTGGAATTGTGATACAATGAATTATAAGTGAAATAATCTGTCTGTAAACAATTGTTGGAAAAATTACTTGTCATGCACAAAGTAGATGTCCTCACCGACTTGCCAAAACTATAGTTTGTTAACAAGAAATTTGTGGAGGAGTTGAAAAACAAGTTTTAATGACTCCAACCTAAGTGTATGTAAACTTCCGACTTCAACTGTATGTCTGCTGCAGAGAGACGAGAGAGCCATGAGAAAACCAGTTTTAATCAGTCATGGAAATAGTGTTCCCTATTAAAAAGAAGATGGAGAACAAGCTGTAAAGGAAAAATACTGGAATTTTGATGCAGGTACAGAAAACGAGTGCAAAAATAATATTGCAATATTGCCAAAAGCGATACGATATATCGTCAAAAATAATATTCCGACATGTAACTGTGTCGATTTCCAACCCCATCTCTTGAAACGCTGCAGTAATCCTAATGGGCCGCATTCTAAATTACACCCTATTCCCTATATAGTGCACTACATTTGACTAGAGTCCAATGGGAGCCCTATGAGCCCTGGTCAAAAGTAATGCACTACATAGGGAATCGTGTCATTTGGGATGCAACTAAGCAATTGCAACAAACGTTGTGAAAGCAAACAATTTCATGCCTCCACGCCCATCTTTCCTCATACTAACATTTCTGTGTCCAGCCCTTCGTCGTCTTCTCATTGAATACTTGCCATGAAGTTGATTTCTCTGATGTCTTGAAGTGTTGATGACTTATACTGAGTGTCATTATGGGCTGCTCAACCTTTCCATGTTAATATTTCCATGTATGACGGCTGAGCAGATGCAGTGTTGATATGAGAAGGAGGATATTTCAGTGATCCAAGGATCTGGAGAATTCTCCCTTGTGCATCTTTGATGTTCCAAGATTTTGTCATTCTTCTCCAAGATTCCCCCTCCCTCTATTTCAAGATTCCCCTCATTGTTCTCCAAAATTCCCCCTTCCTCTTTCAAAATTCCTTAATCCCCATCTCATCATCTTATTGCCATAACAGCTCAACGATGCAGACTGGTTAGAATTCAAAAATATGATCACTGTCTGTTTTTAGACTTCTTTGTTGACATCAGTTTCAGGCCAAAAAATACCTTTTGGTACAGTGAAGAAGAAAAAAAATAGAGTGAGAAAAAAATATCTTCAGGAAGCCCAGAAATGTCTCAAATTGACTGTAACAAAGACAACTGCGTCCCTTATTGAAAGGAACCTCTCCTCTGCTTTCCAATGTGCCTCGGTTAGGGCTTACGTATGAAGCTGTGTGCTGTTACGTTGGGGATTCTCTCTGACTGCAGTGGACAGACTCGCTTCCATGTCTCAACCTGTGAGTAATTTTCCACTTTGAGAGAGAGAGAGAGAAAAAGAGGGAGAGACGTGTCTTGGCCAACATCAACAGCTAATATGGAATGTTCAGCGTCTTAAATGGCCAGATTCCTTTAGCTCTGGCAAGCTGTGCTAGCTAGGCACCTTTCAGGCCCTAGAGGACAGGAAGTGCCGTTTTTGAAACTTGGATGTAGTCCAGTTAGTGCTGAGCAATTTTTCCTTTTTGAGGTTGGTTCGGTTTTGGTTCGATTTATTAAAAACGAATCACTGTTTTTGGTTTCCATAATAAAAAAATAAACTTAAATGCACTATGCATTATGTGGGTTGAATGCTGTAACAACAATGAATAAAAGGCCCATGATGGTAGTGACTGTCCATTACTGATTATCACTTATTAACCAACACTTATTCACATTACTTTAATAAAATATTTCAGTTGTTGTTAACTGCTGAATACCAACTATCAATCACTTAGATCATGTATTTACATATATACTGTACCAGTCAAAAGTTTGGACACGCCTACTCATTCCAGGGTTTTTCTTTATTTTTACTATTATCTACATTGTAGAATAATAATGAAGACATCAAAACTATGAAATAACACATTTGGAATCATGTAGAAACCAAAAAAGTGTTAAACAAATCAAAATATATTTTATATTTCGGGTTCTTCACAGTAGCCACCCCTTGCCTTGATGACAGCTTTGCACACAAAACCCTTGAATGAGTAGGTGTGTCCAAACTTTTGACTGGTACTGTATATACATACAGTGCATTCTGAAAGTATTCAGACCCCTCGACTTTTTCCACATTTTGTTACGTTACAGCCTTATTTTAAAATGTATTTAATTGTTTTTTTTCCCCCTCATCAATCTACACACAATACCCCATAATGACATAGCAAAAACAGGTTTTTGGTACCCTTTCCCAGATCTGTGCCTCGACACAATCCTGTCTCTGAGCTCTACCGACAATTCCTTCGACCTCATAGCTTGGTTTTTGCTCTGAAAATGCACTGTCAATTGTGGGACCTTATACAGACAGGTGTGTGCCTTACCAAATCATGTCCAATCAATTGAATTTACCACAGGTCAAAGTTGTAGAAACATCTCAAGGATGATCAATGGAAACAGGATGCACCTGAGCTCAATTTCGAGTTTCATAGCAAAGGATCGCTTTGTCGTTATGTTGTGTAGATTGATGAGGAGAACAAAAGATTGAATCCATTTTAGAATAAGGCTTTAACGTAACAAAATGTGGTAAAAGTCAGGGATCTGAATACTTTCCAAATGCACTGTATATAGATCACGTATTTACCTCGCGCAGCAACTGCACTCTATAGCTCTGGAGAAACTGCGCATTGAGTACACAGAAGAAAAAAACAAACAAAATGTAATTCAGATAATTGAACCAACGTTGGTCAATTAGTTGTTTAAAAAAACTAAACCGAGTTCCGCACTAAATCCTGTAGAAACAGTCCAGCTGATTTCCGTGTGGTAGCACAGTTTCCTGTCACTTGTTGACATTCTAGTTTGTTTCCAGCTGACTTAATGCACCGATAAGAACGCTTTTAATCCACACTGTATTTGTTCTATGTGTTGGAATTACGTCAACTAATCCAAGATGAGACCCTTCGACTCACTCAATCTAGGGAAAAAAACGTCTTCAGATCGTATCGTTTACACAACCAGAACATCCCTCCCAAACCCCCTCCTCCTCAATCTCTAATACCCTTTCTCTAATTTCTCTTCCAGCCAATGACTATGGTCTGTTCCTGTCCGATGAGGACCCCAAGAAAGGCATCTGGCTGGAGGCAGGCAAGGCCCTGGACTACTACATGCTGAGGAATGGGGTGAGTGATTCAGTCACAGCTGACTGCTAGGGACCTAATTCACTTAGAGGGTCCTTTCCGCATCTCTTTCCATTCATGACCACTGATACAGTAGATGAAAGCACTGGATAGGCTTCAGCCATGTTGCTCTCCCTGTTCAAGTGCTTTTTAGATCTGTGCTCATGAAGGTGAGGTGGTCAGGAAAGAGCTATAGGGATATTTTGAGAAATATCGGCAGTATCTTCCACAACATCTTACGGAGACGTCACCAACAACTGTTGTCAGCAAAAAAAAAATCGTCTTTCTTTTCTGTTACCTATTTGTTGTAGACTCAGTGGTAAAGCTGCACCAGTGACGACTGGGTTTAGAAAGTCTGGAACCTAAACTTGTCTGAACGCGCTGTATTAGACACTACAATGCATATCAATCAGTAAAAATATCCCGAATCTTTTTTTAAGAAAAGTTGGGACATACTGTATTGGCAGTCAGTCTAAACATTGGTACGATGATACTAATGATAATATCCACATGGTTGTCCTCAGTTGGTAGAGCATGGCACATGATAGTGGGTTCGATTCCCGAAACCAGCCAAGCGTAAACAATTCATACATGTATGACTGTAGGTTGCTTTGGATAAAAGCGTCTGCTAAATGTAATATTATAATGGTTTATTATGATGCTAACAGTTCTACGAGGGATGTAGCTGGCTAGTTATCTGAAGTATTGTCTAATGATTGTGAATGTGGTTTATAATTAACACATGACGTCTAATAAATGTGAATGTGCCCTCTGAGCAAAACACTTCAAAAATATGTATTTTAAACAATATTGTTCTCACTGGGTGGTTTTATCAGGACACTCTGGAGTACAAGAAGAAGCAGAGGCCCTTGAAGATCCGCATGCTGGACGGGACGGTGAAAACCGTCATGGTGGACGACTCCAAAATCGTCAGCGACATGCTTATGACCATCTGTGCCAGGATAGGTCAGTTTAATGAATTAGAGATGGGCACGTTCATTATAAGTCATGGCAGAAAACGTAACGTAAGTTAGTAGGCTAGCGGTAATTGGTGAATTGGGCTGAAAGTCAGTTGACGTAAGCACGCATTAACAGTTCATAACGTATCTGTTATGTCATTATAATGGTAGTGTTATCGAGGCGTTATGAATAAAGGGTCAACTCATAGAAGTCTAATGTTACTGCTTGATGATTTGTCACTTTTTCAACTAGTCAGATTTCCAGCTAAAACAAAGGCTCTTTCCTTGATTCCTCACATCCTCTCTCCTTGATTCCTCACATCTTCTCTCCTTGATTCCTCACATCCTCTCTCCTTGCCACCTCCTCAAAACAAATTGGAGGATTATTTTCTATTTAATCCTTATTTTACGGGGTAAGTTGACTGAGAACACATTCTCATTTACAGCAACGACCTGGAGAATAGTTACGGGGGGGTGAGTGAGTCAATTGGAACCTGGTGATGATCAGATGTCCGTGATGGTATGAGGGCCAGATTGGGAATTTAGCCAGGACACCGGGGTTAACACCCCTACCGTTACAATAAGTACCATGGGATCTTTAGTGACCACAGAGAGTCAGGACACCCGTTTTTAACGTCCCATTCAAAAGACTGTACCTTAAACAGGGCAATGTCCCCAATCACTGAAGATCCAAGGCCCCTCCCTTCTGACTTTCTCCTCCAATGAATGTATAGGAAAGACAATATGAGTTAGAGCCAGAAAGTAATTTTTTCTTTGGGCAGGTATCACAAACTATGACGAGTACTCGTTGGTGCACGACGTGGTTGAGGAGAAGAAGGAGGAGATGACAGGGACTCTGACAAGACGGGACAAGACTCTGATGAGAGACGACAAGAAGATGGAGAAACTAAAGCAGAAACTCCACACAGACGACGAGTGTAAGACACTCACTCACTCACACACACACACACACACACACACACACACACACACACACACACACACACACACACACACACACACACAGACGACGAGTGTCAGACACACACACACACACACGTACACACACACACACAGACGCACGTACACAGACGCACGTACACAGAGACGCACACAGACATGCACACAGACACACGCACAGACACACACGCACACAAAAGTGTCAAGAACAATATGGTGCCAGTTGTCATGTAAAAATCTATTTCACACTGGGAACATTTTTGACACGACACCAGTATCTCTATTGATGTATGTGCTTGTCCTTCATTTTGAATGTCTATTAGGACACCACTGATTAAGTTGTATTTTGGGGGGTTTTGATTGACTGGCATCAAGTTGTGTTTTCTCACATAATTTACATTTAGTTGCATAAAAGTTGTAATTTTTTGGTAATGACTGCATTTTATTGACATGATTTGCATAGATAAACATATATTCCCATTGCGTTGTACTGACTGACATTGAGTTGTATTGATTCCCATGAAGTTGTATTGCTTGATATTGTGATTGTCAGTGAACTGGCTGGACCATGGGCGGACGCTGAGGGAGCAGGGTGTGGAGGAGACCGAGATGCTGCTCCTCAGGAGGAAGTTCTTCTACTCAGACCAGAACGTGGACTCACGAGACCCGGTCCAGCTCAACCTGCTCTACGTCCAGGTACTGACCGCTACCCAGAATGAAACGTAGTACTCTTCAAATGTTGTGCACTATATAGAAATAATAAGGTGTTATTTCAGACACAACCCCAGAATGACCTCTGTTGGCCAAATCCTGCCTGGAGTTTGGAAAGAAATCCAAGGCAGGAATGCGGTTTGGGTGTTCAGTGTTTTGGGAACAAGGTTCTCCTTGGAGGGGTTCATGTAGACCTGTCGGTGTTAATGATTGATCACATTCCAACACCTAACCTGAGATGACCTATCCCTGAGATGACCTATCCCTGAGATGACCTATCCCTGAGATGACCTATCCTGAGATGACGCATGACCTATCCTGAGATGACCTAACCTGAGATGACCTATGACCTATCCTGAGATGACCTATCCTGAGATGACCTATGACCTATCCTGAGATGGCCTATCCTGAGATGACCTATGACCTATCCTGAGATGACCTATCCTGAGATGACCTATCCTGAGATGACCTATGACCTATCCTGAGATGACCTATCCTGAGATTATTGTATTTACCTCAAACCTTCCACTTCACTCATGCTTTGATGTCAATGGAAGATACAGTATGTGAGAAACATTTAGCATTCTAAGTTCCTATTCATGCCCTTAGTTACTGTACCAACATCCATTTCCATTGGTGTGAGAATGCACGGCGTCAGGAAGAACAGCTGAGAGTCACAGCTGGAGGACAGCAGGCTCAAGGTGCCCGTTGACGTGTCAGCCATGTTTTATGTCCTGAGGTGGCAGATGCCATAGTGGTGGTGGGATGTCTTCTCCCAAGATCACCTCCCAAAGTTTGAGGAGAAAATGTTGTTCAGCGTGTGATTGTCTCATATAGACACACACAGTGAAGGAGTGAACCTTTGTCTTTGAGACTTTTTGCGGTCTTCCACTCACAGAAGCTTCATCTTCTTCTTTCTTAAGACTTCTAGTCTTTGGGTTCCTGCCAAAGACAGTAGTTCTGGGAGCTCTCCTTTCCCTGTTGAAACACAGCTGGACACATGGGCCCAGGCCAATGCAAGCACTGCCCATGTGGCTGGCCTCTACTGGTTTTTGCCAGAGTACATCACAAAATGTTCCCAATAGTTCATGCTCCTGGTAATATGAAAACAATGAAACATTTGGACCAACATTAAAGTTAATTTATGGGTACATTTTCTCGTCATTCATTTTGATGCTAGAAAGGCATTAGATTGTCTCAGAAAGATGATATTTGATGATATTTTCCTTGGATGTTTTTCAGGGAAGTATAAGCCTGGTCCCAGATCTGTTTGTGCCCCACCACAGAGTTAAGACCATTGATCGCAGGAGTTCCCTAGACTGGTCACTAAGGAAATATGCAAAACATCAGATTATTCTCTGTTTTATCTGTTTTCCTGATCTGGGATGACTCCTGGCTCTGTTTGGGATCTTCCTTAATGAATGTCTTTGTGGATAATGTTATTGGGATGTTCCTCTCCCTGTGCAGGCCCGTGATGACATTTTGAACGGCTCCCATCCCGTCTCCTTCGAGAAGGCCTGCGACTTCGCCGGATACCAGTGTCAGATCCAGTTTGGTGACCACAATGAGACCAAGCACAAACCAGGCTTCCTAGAGTGAGTACTGTTTATTGCAGAATGATTAAATATATCATGCTATGTATATACTTTAACATGAATGGCTCAAATATCTTCGATATATAACAAAGATGTATTTGCCTTTTAGCAAAAGCGATTTACAGCACTGTGTGCATACATACAGTACATTTATGATGTAGTATCACTTGAATCCCAACTTGAGTCAGAATTACTGGATTATATTGCCTGCCTTAGTGATTTTGCTGTCTTCTTGAATAACGCTTGTTTCCATTTATTTATTATTTATTTTCTGTAGTTTGAAAGAGTTCCTCCCTAAAGAGTACATCAAGAACAAAGGGGAGAAAAGAATCTTCCAGGTAAGAACCCCAGCATGTGTGTATTCGCTTGTGGGTGCTTGCGTGGGTGCATGTGTGTGATGGGGGGGGTTGTTGTAAGGCCAGTCATTTTTGGGCTGCTTGCTCCTTGCGGTGGGGACATTTTTTTTTTCTCACAGACTGAAAACACATGACCTGAAAAAATAGTTTCCCAGTCTGGTTTGTAGTAATAGTCATTGTCTCCATCTGTGTAGAGTTCAATGTAGGCCAACTAGATTCATTGTTGCTATGGCTGTAACTGGTCGTATTGATTTAAACCTGTCCTGACTTGCTCTGTTCTAATTACTTCTGCTGTGACACTATAGTATCACTGGCTGAGATGTTCAATAAGTCTTCTTTTTGTTTCCCACACAGGCACACAAAAACTACCAAAACATGACTGAAATCGAGGCCAAAGTCAGCTACGTCAAACTGGCTAGGTCTCTGAAAACCTACGGAGTGTCTTTCTTCCTAGTAAAGGTACAATGGCACTGACAAAATAACATTCAACCACAACTCCTTAAACAACTCCTTAAACAACAGTGAATATCTTCTTTCTAACCAATCAAAGCTCTAACATTTCAAAGATTTTAAAGTTACCTTTTCAAATGTTAAGGTATCATAGTACTGGAATACTTTTAACCGTGTGTGTGTGTTTTTGTGTGTGTGTCCCTGCAGGAGAAAATGAAGGGTAAGAACAAGCTGGTCCCTCGTCTGCTGGGAATCACCAAGGAGTGTGTCATGCGGGTAGACGAGAAGACCAAGGAGGTGATCCAGGAGTGGAACCTCACCAACATCAAACGCTGGGCTGCCTCGCCCAAGAGCTTCACCCTGGTGAGTCCCCTGACCTCTGACCTCCTGGTCACCTTTGACCTTCTGGTTGCGTGGTCAGCATTGGAACAGGGTGACATTCAGGGTCGTGTTCATTAGGAGCCAAACTGAAGAAAAACTGACTGAAACAAGGAGTGACTACCTGGACTTATAAGAAATGTTAATTGACCACTTTTAAAACATTTTCTGTTGTGTGCCCTAATGAACATGACCCAATGCTCAACTAGAGCTAATATCAAGGGGAACATATTGTCTGGCTGTTTGAATTAGGTTGTTTTGTGTTCAGTCATTGTTTTTGTTGTTGACTAAACCATAATGTTCATTGTCTTGAGTTTGTCTAGACTGGAATATGAACACAGGGTTGTCTATTGCTATTACTATGCTACCTCATAGAAGTTTTTGAGGCATCTTGTACCAAAAGCACACAACAATGTATACAACCACTTTAGAAGAATACACCCTGCAAAGATGGTGCTGTGTATTTCAAATAAGGCTCCATTTTCTTTGTCAGTTATTTTGTCGGTTATAAACAATTACAGAAAAGGGACGGGCCGTTTTGTCCGACTTGTTATTATTTTCTTTTCTGGAGAGTATTTCCTGGCAGCTCATCAGATAAATAAAACTGAGCTCCATGATGACTTATTGAGGGTTGGAAAGAAAATATCTGCCGCTTATAATGCCAACAAAATGACAGATAGTGCATTGTATAACGCCAGTGTTATATTTCAGGGGAGCAATAACTATTAAAACGGCCCTATACTACCCAATCCTTGGAGATTTTTATGTAAGTACCTCGGAGGAGGTATTTGGCAGGTGTTGGTGATTTACAATGTGCATACAGTATATACAATTAAGTTGTAATTTTGTCTCTTACAGTGGTGTAACGGCTGTGTTCCCTCTAGGTATCTCTATGGGATTAGTTGTAAAGGAATTGGTCACATAATAGGACCACTGCCATTTCAAACAAAAACATAGAGATGCATTGAGAGAGCACCCCGTTACAGTAGATATAATAATTGTATTCCAGGACTTTGGCGATTACCAAGACGGTTACTACTCTGTCCAGACGACTGAGGGAGAGCAGATTGCCCAACTGATCGCTGGTTACATTGACATCATTCTGAAAAAGGTACTGCGCTGTCATTGATGTTTCACAATATAGATGCATTGGAGTATGGTGAAGTTACCCTTAGACACTGATCGTGGGTCAGTTTCCCCATTTGAATGTTTAAGGTTAGGATTGAGGGATGGGAAGCTGATCCTTAATCTATACCTAGGGGAAACTTCACCACGGACACTAACACAAAATCCTGGTTGCAGCCAGAGATTGTAATCAGCCAAGATAGTGAATGAAGAGTTCTGTATGACCAGGTCACCATGGAAATCATATTGACAAAAACCTCAGGGTACACTAGAGTTGCCTCTTCAATGTGTCTGTGCACTGCAGTACAGTATGCATAGAGTACTGCCGTTTTAGAGTTTAGAGATTCCACATCATATCACATTACCCAGTAATGGTGAGATTACAATTGTTTACAGACAATAGAGTAAAACTAGCTTATAATATGGGTTCTGATGAGGCACGACAGTTGAACTAAGCTCATGAGACATTTAGAAGTTCTATACGTCAAGAATCAATGGTCATATATCATTACTTTAAAAGTCCCAAAAAATGGATGTACAAATCCCAGATTGCCCCTTTTAATTCAGTGAATAGAGCTGTATCAATCACCCAATAACCTGTCTTGTCTCCTTCCAACAGAAAAAGAGCAAAGACCACTTTGGCTTAGAGGGAGATGAGGAGTCCACCATGTTGGAGGATTCTGTGTCACCCAAAAAGTGAGTCCAGTGCAGCTGTTACCTGCAATGTGTGCCAGTGATATGTCACAGCATGCATGTTGATGACGGCTCACTTCGTGTGTGTGTTTTGACGTCAGTAGATTCTATACTGTACTAACTTTCCCTCAGTCTTTATCCATAACTCACCTAAAGATTTTCATCATCAAAATGTATGGATTTATTCCTGTGTAGTGGGTCCATCTGGCCTGTGGGTCCATCTGGCCTATGGGTCCTGTGTAGTGGGTCCATCTGGCATGTGGGTCCTGTGTAGTGGGTTCATCTGGCCTGTGGGTCCTGTGTAGTGGATCCATCTGGCCTGTGGGTCCTGTGTAGTGGATCCATCTGGCCTGTGGGTCCTGTGTAGTGGGTCCATCTAGCCTATGGGGGCCATCTTTCTGATTCTGATGAGGATGAAGAGCCTTACTGTATTCAGCACTGCAATACAGTATGTCTTTTGACATCTCTATTCATCCCTCTCTCTCTCTCCATCTCTCCCCTCCCTCCTGCCATCTCTCCCCTCCCTCCTGCCATCTCTCCCCTCCCTCCTGCCATCTCTCCCCTCCCTCCTGCCATCTCTCCCCTCCCTCCTGCCATCTCTCCCCTCCCTCCTGCCATCTCTCCCCTCCCTCCCGCCATCTCTCCCCTCCCTCCCGCCATCTCTTCCCTCGCCATCTCTTCCCTCGCCATCTGTTCCCTCCCTCCCTCTCTCCCCCTCACCATCTCTCCCCTCCCCTCACCATCTCTCCCCTCCCTCCCTCCCTCCCTCCTCTCACTCCCTCCCTCCCTCTATCTGTCCCTCCACTCCCCCAGGTCTACGGTGCTGCAGCAGCAGTTCAACAAGGTGGGGAAGGTGGAGACTGGCTCTGTGGCCCTGCCGGCCATCATGCGTTCAGGGGCCGGGGGCCCCGAGAGCTTCCAGATGGGCTCCATGCCCCAGGCCAAGCAGCACATCACCAGCGGACAGATGCACAGGGGCCACATGCCCCCGCTGGTAAGACTGGAGGGCCACATTGAACTCTAGCAGTGTTGGGGTCAATTCAGTTTTCAATCCAGGAAGTGAAATTCAGTTCAATTCGAGATTTTGAAAAAAGCCCTATTAGGAAAGAGTGGTTAATTCACTTTCTCAATTGACTGTTAATTGAAATAACTGAACAGACCCCAATACGATCTCTATATCTGAAGAAAGCCTTTTAGAGGCTAATACACCATAACATTCTCAGTGGAAAATAATTACAAACATGAAGTGTTTATTTTATTAACAGTACAGAATGAAAACTAAGAGTGTATCTCGATATGTTCCCCTTTGTGCAGACATCCGCCCAGCAGGCCCTGACTGGCACCATCAACTCCAGCATGCAGGCGTTGCAGGCTGCCCAGGCCTCGCTGGAGGAGTTTGACACCCTGCCTCCCCTCGGGACAGACGCGGTGAGACACCTGGTCTTAAACTGACCCCCTCTTCACCTGTACAACCTCCAACCTGTAGCTATAAGAACATTCTGGATGATCTCTATCATTTTTTCCTCTGTTAGTTTAAAGTTCATTATTTCAAATGGATACAATTTTAAAGCATAGTTGTACCAAATAAAGAGAGAGAACATGCTCCACTCTTTTATAGTGTAATACAGTGAGTTGGTGTATTTTTCATGTAAGTTGTGTAGAAAATAGTTTAATGTCAATGTAATCTGTGTCTTCCCATGATCAAGGCCTCCCAAGCCTGGCGTAAGAACAAGATGGACGAGTCCAAACACGAGATCCACTCCCAGGTTGACGCCATCACAGCCGGGACGGCCTCTATGGTCAATCTCACCGCAGGTACCGTCTCCACACTGCGGATACCAACAATGGATGTTGTGGGAACTTCTATCCAGTGGTGGAAAAAGTACCCAATTGTCATACTTGAGTAAAAGTATAGATTCCTTAATAGAAAACGACTCAAATAAAAGTGAAAGTCACCCAGTAAAATACTACTTCAGTAAAAGTTTAAAGGTATTTGGTTTAAAATATACTTAAGTATCAAAAGTAAAAGTATAAATCATTTCAAATTTCTTATGTTAAGCAAACCAGATGGCACCATTTTCTTATTTTTAAAATTTACGGAAAGCCACGGGCACACTCCAACATTCAGACCTCATTTACAAACAAAGCATGTGTGTTTAGTGAGTCCTCCAGATCAGAGGCAGTAGAGATGGCCAGAGATGTTCTCTGTTTAGTGAGTCATCCAGCTCAGAGGCAGTAGGGATGAACAGGGATGTTCTCTCTTTAGTGAGTCCTCCAGATCAGAGGCAGTAGAGATGGCCAGAGATGTTCTCTGTTTAGTGAGTCATCCAGCTCAGAGGCAGTAGGGATGACCAGGGATGTTCTCTCTTTAGTGAGTCCTCCAGATCCGAGGCAGTAGGGATGAACAGGGATGTTCTCTGTTTAGTGAGTCCTCCAGATCCGAGGCAGTAGGGATGAACAGGGATGTTCTCTCTTTAGTGAGTCCTCCAGATCCGAGGCAGTAGGGATGAACAGGGATGTTCTCTCTTTAGTGAGTCCTCCAGATCCGAGGCAGTAGGGATGACCAGAGATGTTCTGTTGATAAGTGTGTGAATTTGACTATTTTCCTCTCCTGCTAAGCATTCAACATGTAACGAGTACTTTTGGGTGTTAGGGGAAATGTATGGAGTAAAAAGTAGATTATTTTCTTTAGGAATGTAGTGAAGTAAAAGTAGTCAAAAATATAAATAGTAAAGTACAGATACCCCAAAAAAATACTTAAGTAGTACTTTAAAGTATTTTTACTTAATTACTTTACACCACTGCTTATATCTGTCTCGAAGAACCAGTAGATATGGGATTGCCTTTTTCACAAGCGCGCTTAATTCAATACAGGTCTCTCTTGTAAAATAGATTTTATCTCAATGACAATAACATGTAGAAATACAGCTTAAATTAAAAATGTTTTAATAAAAAGGTATTTAGATACTGCATTGTAATGTCCTTCAACTAGATATGTAAAGGCTTTTTCAGCTTAAATATTCACTCTGTGGTTGGATGAATAAAACAAAGCAGCAGCATAGACCACATGAAGACTGCTCATGAAGTTCACCTCATAGACCACATGAAGACTGCTCATGAAGTTTCCCTCATAGACCACATGAAGACTGCTCATGAAGTTCACCTCATAGACCACGTGAAGACTGCTCATGAAGTTCACCTCATAGACCACGTGAAGACTGCTCATGAAGTTCTCCTCATAGACCACATGAAGACTGCTCATGAAGTTTCCCTCATAGACCACGTGAAGACTGCTCATGAAGTTCACCTCATAGACCACGTGAAGACTGCTCATGAAGTTTCACTCATAGACCACATGTGGACTGCTCATGAAGTTTCCCTCATAGACCACATGAAGACTGCTCATGAAGTTCACCTCATAGACCACGTGAAGACTGCTCATGAAGCTTCCCTCATAGACCACGTGAAGACTGCTCATGAAGTTTCCCTCATAGACCACGTGAAGACTGCTCATGAAGTTCACCTCATAGACCACGTGAAGACTGCTCATGAAGTTCACCTCATAGACTACGTGAGGACTGCTCATGAAGTTCTCCTCATAGACCACGTGAAGACTGCTCATGAAGTTGCCCTCAACATCTGTCTGTCCCCTTCACCATAGGTGTAGTGCTTAAAGGACTGCCGACAAAGTATTGAAACCTAAACATGTCTGTCTGTCCCCCTCAACAATAGGCGACCCAGCAGAGACAGACTACACGGCGGTGGGCTGTGCCGTGACCACCATCTCCTCCAACCTAACGGAGATGTCCAAGGGGGTCAAGCTGCTCGCCGCCCTCATGGAGGATGAGGGAGGCAACGGAAACCAGCTGTTGGGGGCTGCCAAGAACCTGGCGTGTGCCGTGTCCGACATGTTAAAGACCGCCCAGCCAGCCAACACTGAGGTAACACGCACGAGCACACACTGAATACTGAAGTAACACACCGAATGCTTAGCCATTTCTGTGTACTTCCTGTTTCTGTGTCGCACAATGATAATGTTCAGAAAAGCGCACGGGGAAAAAGATTTTGCAGCTAAAATTGAAAATCTGTGTTCTTATTAAACTGTTTTCTCCCATTTTGTGCTTACTGGACATGACCAATGTCACCTGTAAGTTAACGTGAAACCAACTTCATGCATAAGATATACACTGTTAAAGAATCCCTTCTTCACTCATGTGACCTGTGCTTTTTGGACATCTTTCTTTCTTTTTTTTACCCATCAGCCCCGTCAGAACCTTCTGCAGGCTGCAGGCAACGTGGGCCAGGCCAGTGGCGAGCTGCTGTCTCACATCGGAGAGACGGACGCCGACCCCCGCTTTCAGGTAGGCCAACCGTGACCCAGTCCAGAGTGAACTAAACTGACTCTCTGAAAGTGGGACTACGCCACAAGAAAATAAGTTCACCGTTTTCAGACTTGGGGCAAATTCTAACTTCCACTTAAGTCAAACGTTCACTTAGTCTCCCATTGACATCAATAAATGGCTAAGTGAAAATTCCTGGAAGTTAGGATTCAGCCCTTCATAAACTTTAGTCTGAATCTTCTGTGCAAATTGTCCATTGCTTTCAACACTCTGATTTGCACAACGTTTAAGTTGTCTTAGGGTCTTAGGTCAGAATACGGTCCCGATCAGTTCCCTATGTAGAGTTTGTTGACATAATTTGTGCAATACTGTGTGATTTTACTATAACCCCCTCTTTTTTTACACCTGCATTGGTCAGTTTCTAGGTAAAGGATCTTTCAGGGGTGCAAGGCGGAGCGTCTCCACTTATAGTCACATGCTGGTAACAAACGTGTCCTCGAAAGATGAGCCTATCCGAATCACTGTCACTCCCAATGGCCAATCATACTAATCGTTCTTGGATCTTTCACTGTAATTGATATGGACCACACTGGTGTAACATCATCTAGAAGTCTATTCTTGTCATTTCTACCTGTTTAATAAGCATACGACAGCAGTTTTGTTCAGTTTCTCTTGCATATCTTCAGGTACTCAAAATGCTCTCGGTTTTCTTATAGGTTTTGATTATTGACACGCAAAAAGAGCAAGTAGCTCTCAAAAGCTTTTGATTATGAAAGTATGCAACAGCTGAATAGCTCAATGCACTAAGAGAAACTCAGTTTCAGACGAGAAAATTCACCCCAGGGATTAAAAGGTCAACTGTATTTACATTATCATATTCTGCCCTGTCCAAACAAACAAGACTTCTGCCCTGTCCAAACAAGACTTCTGCCCTGTCCAAACAAGACTTCTGCCCTGTCCAAACAAGACTTCTGCCCTGTCCAAACAAACAAGACTTCTGCCCTGTCCAAACAAGACTTCTGCCCTGTCCAAACAGAGTAGTTTCCATTTGTAGGGTACTGGGTTGATTATTAACTCTTAATGTGGTTGCATTGAGCTCTAGGAGAATACTGCTGTACCTGAAGATATACAGGGAATGTCTGTTTTAACAATTGTGTCCAATATTAAATGAAGTGTTTAACAATAGTAGTAGTAGGGGATCTGTTTCGATAAGTAGTGGGAAGCCTGTTACCAATTGTTTTCTCTAAGAGAATTTATGAATTCCTCATGACTGAACTAAGACCTATTGGCAACAAGTTTTGAATACAGTATTTAACCTTTAAAATGGGACAAAACGACAGCTCTTTGGTTGAAGGTGTTGGAGTTGTTGTTTAATGTGGAGTTATTTATAATAGCCTATACATGTATTGAGGGAAGCACTTCAAATGAAAATGTGACGATATAGCTGTAATGTTACACCTAAGTGATGATATAGCCTACCATACAATGACTGAGCGAGCGCAGAGAACATATTGTGGAGAAATAAGTAGGCCGGCTAATGCCTGTTCATAAATGCTTGTGGAATGCAGCCTGACCGCAGCTACCACAAAGTTCTCTGTTTTTTTTTCTCCCCCTCCATTTTTCTGCCTCCTCCCCCCCCCTCCTACTCCTTCACAAAACAACATGTAGAGAGAGCTGCCCAACTCCTCTGTCGTGATGTCGATAATCCCACTCAAACACCTTCTAAACTGCATAAAAATAATCTCTGGAGTGGTGCGGAGGCTGAGTGTTTGCTAGATTAGCTTTTGCAGCGACCCTGTTGCAGCCTGCTACTGGTGATATCCTGTCTCTCCTCAATGACAAGCGTGCGTTAGCCTACCGTGCGTTAGCCTACCGTGCGTTAGCCTACCGTGCGTTAGCCCACCGTGCGTTAGCCTACCGTGCGTTAGCCCACTGTGCGTTAGCCTACCGTGCGTTAGCCTACCGTGCGTTAGCCCACCGACCGTGCGTTAGCGCACCGACCGTGCGTTAGCGCACCGACCGTGCGTTAGCCCACCGACCGTGCGTTAGCCCACCGACCGTGCGTTAGCCCACCGACCGTGCGTTAGCCCACCGTGTGTTAGACCCTGTGTGTTAGCCCACCGCATGTTAGCCTAATGTGTGTGTGTGTCTGGCACTTCAGAGGTCACAACTGGAGTCCCTCTACTTCCACGTATCATCTTTTGACACACCTAGAGAGCCCCTAGTCACTTTTCTCTCCTCCTACTCCCTTTTCTCTCCCCCTACTCCCTTTTCTCTCCCCCTACTCCCTTTTCTCTCCACCCCAGTCTCTTCTCCCCTCTGTCACCCCCCAGTCACTTTTCTCTCCCCCCTCAGTCAGTTTTTTCTCTCTCCCCAGTCACTTTTCTCTCTCCTAGTTACTCCCCCACCCCCCTTAGTCACTCTGTTTTTGTGCTTCCAAACGTGAAGTAACAGGTTTTGGAAGCACAAAAACGCACATTCTTTAGTTTAAATATATCTATCACGAGTCACAATTTAAACAGTTGCACATGTTTGTGAAATATCCCAGACCCAAAACCAGTATCAATGTCAAACCCAGTCACTGACTAAGTCAGCTAGTTGACAAAATCTACATTAATATGCCATTGTTAGTCATTCTGTACCGTAGCTGCATTAGCTAGCCCACCACATAACCTTGTAGAATATCCTTATATTACCTTTTGGAGGGTAGAGAATGCCGGTATGTTCCTAAAGTCCCGACTTGTGGGGTAGACACAAAGACCAACAACTAAAGGCAGAGTTGATGATTGTCTTTGGAGCCACCAGGCTTGAGTCTCCCCTCCTCCCCAGCCTGGATGGGTTATACTATAGTATATTTAGGTTTAAGCCAATGAATGTGAAGCGCTCTGTCACAAATCACACCATATTCCCTACATAGTGTACTAAGGCTCTGGTCAAAAGTAGTGCTCTATGTACAGAATAGGGTGCTATTTGGGACGTAGGCTTGGCTTGGCTTCTCCTATGGAAAGAATTGCGCCACTTCCCGAGTGGCGCAATGGTCTAAGGCACTGCATCGCAGTGTGGCACTAGAGATCCTGCCATTTGGCATCCTGTTCTTGTCCCATCGCGCTCTAGCGACTCCTGTGGCGTGCCGGGCGCAATGCACGCTAACACGGTCGCCAGGTGTACGGTGTTTCCTCCGACACAGTGGTGCGGCTGGCTTCCGGGTTGGATGGGTATTGTGTCCAGAAGCAGTGTGGCTTGGTTGGGTTGTGTTTCAGAGGACGCACGGCTCTCGACCTTCGCCTCTCCCAAGTCTGTACGGGAGTTGCAGCGACGAGACAGGACTGTCACTACCAATTGGATACCATGAAATTATGGAGGAAAAGGGGTGTAAAAAAATTATTTAAAAAAGAATCCTCAGAGGCCATTACATGGAAGGTAGTAGGGTCATCAAATAGTAGGGTCATCAATAGGGCCTTCTATTCACCTTTGTGCTAAAACTGGCTACCACTGAATTCAGGTCAGACTGTAAACTGTGGTGTGTTTGGCAGGACAGATTTTAAAACTGGAAAAGTCTCTAATTTTCTCCTTTTCGTAGAGGCTATTTCTCTAATCTCTTAATTTAATTTGCCAAAATGGTCCTTAACATTTGAGTACTCTTCCTGAAGAGGACAATTCTCTTCAGAATAATTAAATTGATCCTAATTCTTACCAAAATAATGAAATGAGTGCATTGTTCCATAGTTGACCCACAATCTTTTCACCCCATATAACCTAGGTGTCACACTGTTTCTGTTCTCAACAATGCTACACTGTCATCTTCTTTGCTACGACAACAACAACAAGTTAACTAAAGCAGAAACAGTCTGGTACTCAGGCTAAAGATACTCACAATGAACCACAGTCTCAATCAAAACAGAGCCTCGTTTATGGGCCTGGTATGGAATCGTCAAAATGACATCTTCTCCTTCCACTTAAGCATGCCTTAATTTACTTTATGCTACATGCTAACAAGCATGCTAACAAGCATGCTAACTAGCCTGTGTCATCCCTGCCATTCTCAGGACATGCTTATGCAGCTGGCTAAAGCCGTGGCTAACGCCGCCGCCGCGCTGGTGCTCAAAGCAAAGAACGTGGCCCAGAAGACAGAGGACTCTGCACTCCAGAACCGCGTCATCGCCGCAGCGACCCAATGTGCCCTGTCCACCTCCCAACTGGTGGCCTGCACCCGGGTAAGAGAAGAGAACCCCAACATCTTTACCACACACTAACCATCTATTGTCCCATGTTTGTCATTTAGGCTTGGGCGGTATACCGTTTACCGGGGTATTTTTTAAAATACAGACGCTATGATTTTCAGTACTGTAAATTGGGTGCCCCATAAAGCTCGGGTGCACCTCCGCATCACGGGAGCTGTTATAACTGCTTATAACTCTAAGTTAACAATCTAAGATGTGTCAGATAAATGATATCCAGCTTGGGGCTCCAGCTATGCATTTGGTTTGCTAACTAGCTATCTAAGCGGCTAGATGGCAAGATCAAGCTTATTGCTTACAGCAGAGATAATCAATCCCAACCTGGATCAAGATCCCTGCTGCCTAAATTTGTTTTATGCGTTAAAATACAAACATTTGGAAAGAAATGGTGCCCCTGGTGTGCACTGCCGGTAATACAATATACCCTGGTATTGTACAGGAACGGTATGAAGGTATGAAAATCTGCATACCTCCCAACCCTATTGTCAAATTGTTTTATTAATTTGTGTTTTTCCATTTGAAAATGAAGTTTACATAAGAAGAGAGAATTGGTTGTTTCCCCTCTCTAGTTTAGTGTTGACACCAAGAAGTGGTTCAGACGGCTTGATTAGATCATGTGTAGTCCTTCCAACGCCTCTGTTTCTCTCCTCTTCCTTTACCAATCAATTTATTTCTATTGTCCCCATTTCTACCACCCCCTTTTTTACCACTTACCCCCATATCTCCCTCCTCTTTTCTTACCCCCATATCTCCCTCCTCTTTTCTTACCCCCATCTCTCCCTCCACTTTTTTTTTTACCTTTCTCTCTCTCTCCCCCCTCCTTTTTTACTCCTATCTCTCCCTCCCCCTTTTTACCCCATCTCTCCCTCCCCTTTTCTTATCCCAATCTCCCTCCACTTTTTTCTTTACCCCTCTCTCCCCCCCTCCTTTTTACCCCTATCTCTCCATCCCCTTTTCTTACCCCTATCTCTCCCTCCCCTTTTTTTACCCTACCCCTTTCCCCTATCTCTCTCTACCTTTGCTTTTTCTCTCCTTTCTCCCCTTATCCTTTTTGTCTTACCTCTCTCCCTCTCTCTCCAGGTGGTCGCTCCCACCATCAGCTCCCCGGTGTGCCAGGAGCAGCTGATTGAGGCAGGCAAGCTGGTTGCCAAGTCGGTGGACGGCTGCGTGGATGCGTCGCAGGGAGCCACCAGCGACGAGGGGCTCCTCAAGCAGGTGGGCGCCGCTGCCACAGGCGTCACCCATGCCCTCAACGAGCTCCTGCAGCACATCAAGCAGTACGCCCACGGAGGCCAGCCCATAGGGCGCCACGGAGAGGCCACCGACCGCATCCTGGACGTCACCGAGAACATCTTCAGCTCCATGGGAGACGCCGGTAGGCTGGGGGATGGGAGGGGTGGGGCTAAAAGAGGTCAAGGGTCAGCAGTCATATTCGAGTGAGATAGCAAAGATGGTGGATTAAAGATGTCCCACTCATACCTTTTACCATTGAAGAAAATGGTCACAGTTCTGGTCTGCTTAAGGGGGTGGCTCTCCCATAGGTAGCAATGCGGTAGCAGCTGGGTCTGGTCTGCTTAGTTTATTGACTGTATATGAACCTGAAAAAAGGAGCGAGTGAGATGTCTCTGGAGTCTGCATCTCAAAATGGCATCCTATTTGCAAAAAGCAATTTCAAACGTTTGTCTTATTTCCAAAAAGCAGTACAAAAAAAGTCTAATTTGACATGTTTTAATATGACAATATGATGAGGAAGTGGATTGTTGTATAACTTTTTGTTGGTAAAATACTCCCTGACTTTTAAGTTTTAAGAGGTTTATTAAAGAGGTTTATCAATAAAAACTAGATGAATAAATGAGGATTTAAACTGTATTGACTGCTGTTTCACTCCAGGTGAGATGGTGCGTCAGGCCCGCATCCTTGCCCAGGCCACCTCGGACCTGGTCAACGCCATCAAGATGGATGCAGAGGGCGAGTCGGACCTGGAGAATTCCCGCAAGCTGCTGTCAGCCGCCAAGCTCCTGGCAGACGCCACGGCCAAAATGGTGGAGGCTGCCAAGGTCTGTTCCACATGACCTACTGTTCCCATCCTGTCCCCCATTCCACCATGGTCTGTTCCCATCCTGTCCCCCATTCCACCATGGTCTGTTCCACATGACCTACTGTTCCCATCCTGTCCCCCATTCCACCATGGTCTGTTCCACATTACCTACTGTTCCCATCCTGTCCCCCATTCCACCATGGTCTGTTCCACATGACCTACTGTTCCCATCCTGTCCCCCATTCCACCATGGTCTGTTCCACATGACCTACTGTTCCCATACGGTGCCCCATTCCACCATGGTCTGTTCCACATGACCTACTGTTCCCATCCTGTCCCCCATTCCACCATGGTCTGTTCCACATGACCTACTGTTCCCATACGGTGCCCCATTCCACCGTTGAGGAATTATGAGCGTGGCTGGAGGAATGGCGAGGTCTCCGTTTAGGAGCTCTCTCTGTCTGTGTGTGTGTGCATATTTTTTTTAAATTGTTTAGTCTTACTTAAGGTTAAGTCTGCTGTATTGAGCATTTAGTTAGCAACTTCCTCAGTGCGCTCGCATGTGGGTGGAATATCCTCTTGGTCTAATAGTTATGATGCTGGTTTCCCCAGCGGGAGACCGGGGTTCAGGTCCCACTCGTAACATTAACGTGCTGATGTGTGTGCAGGGCGCAGCCGCCAACCCGGACAGTGAGGAGCAGCAGCAGAGACTGAGGGAGGCAGCAGAGGGTCTACGCATGGCCACCAACGCTGCTGCCCAGAACGCCATCAAGAAGAGGCTGGTCAACAAGCTGGAGGTGAGGACACAGACAGCTTTCTCTTGATATTACTGGATCTCAACCAGTGTTTCCCCCGTCGTTATGTAGATTGGGTTGGGTGGGCCCCCCTCCTAACTTTGTTACACCCCCCCTGCTTAAAAGAGACTGGTACTTTCCGCCTGGAAATTAAACTAGGAGAAATGCTGACTTTCAAATCAAATTTTATTTGTCACATACACATGGTTAGCAGATGTTAATGCAAGTGTAGCGAAATGCTTGTGCTTCTAGTTCCGACCATGGAGTAATATCTAACGACTAATCTAACAATTTCACAACAACTACCTTATACACACAAGTGTAAAGGAATTAATAAGAATATGTACATAAAGATATTTGAATGAGCGTTGGCCGAACGGCATAGGCAAGATGCAGAACTAAACAGAACTTATGACTGTCTGGCTTGCCTAAGCAGAACTTATGACTGTCTGGCTTGCCTAAGCAGAACTTATGACTGTCTGACTTGCCTAAACAGAACTTATGACTGTCTGACTTGCCTAAGCAGAACTTATGACTGTCTGGCTTGCCTAAGCAGAACTTATGACTGTCTGACTTGCCTAAGCAGAACTTATGACTGTCTGACTTGCCTAAGCAGAACTTATGACTGGCGGTGAATCTGTCAGTGAACAGCAAAACAAGCCTGCCGCAATATTACAATCGTGGGAAATCATAGGTTGGAAAGCAAATGTCTCCTGCTGAAAAGAGAAGAGGCTAATCCGTATGCTGTAGGCTACCAAAATATTAGATCAACTTCCAAATATTTTTTACAAAGTAAAACAAGAGAGACAGGCTTTTGGCACGAACGCATCAGCCATCACCGACGAGTGACCGGTACATCATTGGCTGAGTCAGTGAAACTGGAAAGTGTTTTCAGGATAATTTCCTCCTCAGGTTGTAGCCTACAATATGTGTGTCTGCACACACAGCTCACTATTGATGGATTCAAGACAAGGTTGTTTTTATTGATCTCAGTTTGTCAGTGTCAAAGTAGCCTGTCATTTTGATTATTTGTGCGCAGCATTATGATTGCTAAGATTGATTTGTTTTATTGCCATACATTAAGGTAACCATACATTAAGGTTATTAAAAACGTAACCTTAATGTATGCATTGCTGAAATGAACCAACCCGGGTGTTAGTTAGCAAGCACATCGGTTTGGAAACCTAAGTTGAAACTAAACTGACAGTCTTTTTTTTTCACACTGCGTTTCCTGTCAGAACGCAGCCAAGCAGGCCGCCGCGGCCGCCACTCAGACTATAGCCGCCGCCCAGCACGCCGCCTCGTCCAATAAGAACCCAGCAGCCCAGCAGCAGCTCGTCCAGAGCTGCAAGGTGAGAGCTCCGCTGCCATGACTACCCAACCATCACTCGCTTCCTGGTTTCTGGTCCTGTGGGGTCAGGCATAGGTCACTGAGTACAAGTGTCATGCCTTCTCTCTCTTTCTCTCATTTTCTCTCGCTCTCTTTTTCTCTCTCTCTCTCTCGCTCTCTCTCTCTCTATTTCTATTTTTCTTTCTCTCTCTCTCTCTCTCTCTCTCTCTCTCAGGGGTACAATTACTGTAGTAAATCAAATATTTTTGACTTTGCCATTCTGAGTTAGATTGTAGTTCAGGTGTCCTTCATTGTTCTCTGAACATGAATGTGGAAATATCCCCTTTCTATACACTGAGCTTGTGATTTGTCATGTATGCAGTGATGTATGCAGTCGTGTGAGCAATGATTGCTTCATTGCACTGTAAGAATGAGAATAGAGTATTGTGATTTTGATAGTGTATGTTATTGTTTTTACCCTGACCAAACTACATTTTCCATTTGATTGGTTGGTTGATAGTCATTAATTGGCCGGTGTGTGTGTGTGTGTGTGTGTGTGTGTGTGTGTGTGTGTGTGTGTGTGTGTGTGTCAGGTGGTGGCAGACCAGATCCCTCAGCTGGTCCAGGGGGTGCGTGGCAGCCAGTCCCAGCCCGACAGCCCCAGTGCCCAGCTCACCCTCATCGGGGCCGGCCAGAACTTCCTCCTGGTGAGACCCTCATCTCTGCCCTGCTCGCATAATGTTTTTTTTTCCTGATTCTGATATACTTTCGCAAAGAAGGATGCCCGCCTAAAAGGAATATGACACAAAACAAGGAAGCTTGTCCTCTGAAATCTGCTGGAGCCAATTTGATTTATTACAAACTACACCGGAACAATGTTTTAGTAGCATGTAGCATGCACCTTTTGTAGAAATAAACAAGTTAACCCTTTCCTTCCTCCATCCACTCCTATGCCCTCAGCCTGGTGCCAAGATGGTGACGGCTGCCAAGGCCACAGTACCTACCATTGGCGACCAGGCCTCTGCCATGCAACTCAGCCAGTGTGCCAAGAACCTGGCCACTGCCCTTGCCGAGCTCCGCACGGCCGCACAGAAGGTACCAAACACCCCCCAAACGCACTCAACAAGGACCTGTTGTTTGACCTTGTTAGCGCTTTCGCTAGTGGAATTAGCTAGCTAGCTTGCTCCATTTGGCTGAAACATTGTATTAACGGTTTTAGTTTGTGGAATTAGCTAGCTACAGTAGCTTGCTCTGTAACTAGCTGAAATACTGTGTTAGCAGTTTAGCTAGTGGAATTAGCTAGCTAGCTTGCTCCATTTGGCTGAAACATTGTATTAGCGGTTTAGCTAGTGGAATTAGCTAGCTACAGTAGCTTGCTCTGTAACTAGCTGAAACACTGTGTTAGCAGTTTAGCTTGTTGGAATTAGCTAGCTCACTCCATAGCTAACTTGAGTAACACCACGGTAATATAGCACTAGAGGTTTAGCAGGCCCAGTCTTGCCCAATATGGGGTCCCTATTCTGTTCTGTCTTCCCTTTCCCCACTTCCTGTGTTGACTTCCTGTCATGTGATCCAGGCACAGGAAGCATGTGGTCCTCTGGAGATCGACAATGCTCTGACGGTGGTCCGAGGCCTGGAGAAAGACATGGTGGAGGCCAAGGCCTCAGCTGGCGATGGCAAACTCAAACCCCTGCCCGGAGAGACGGTGAGAGTCTCTCACACACACACACACACACACAATACACCTTGCATATGCCGTATGCGTACTGTGCTTGTAGGCTAGCAGGAAGTTTGACACACCACACACACACACACACACACACACACACACACACACACACACACCCCTGCCCTGGTAGATGGCAAGCACATGCCCAAATGCACACATTTTCACAAACACACAGTACTGTACGTACAAGCTAACCACAACTTGTTCAACAGTATGCATATTATACAGAACCAAGTGTACACATCTCTCCCATGATCTTCCTGTCACATGACTTGTGACAGAAATAACTTGTGACAAGTTAACTACTGACTTTCAGCATGCATATAGGGAAGGGCACTCAACTTGTACTGACACAGCTGACTGGCTAAAAGAAATAGCTAAGAAGATGATAGTGTTATGAAATGTTATGTAATATTTTAAACTCTATGTAACTTTTTAATGTTGCTGGACCTCAGAAGGAGTAACTTCTGCCTTTGGCAGCAGCTAATGGGGATCCTTAATAAATTCAGAATACAAATAGTTGGAGCTGTATTGTTAGATTTCAAGCCTTTGATGTTATTGATCATAAATTGTTATTGGAAAAAAAACTTTACATCAACTGCCATCACATGGTTGGAGAGTTATTTATCCAATAGAACACAGAGAATGTTCTTCACTCTCTAACATCAGATATCTACAGTGCGGTATCCCTCAGGGCAGTAACCTTGGGCCGTTACTCTTCTCTATTTTTACCAATTATTTGCCACTTGTCTTACAAGAAGATAAAATGACTATGAATGCTGATGATTGCACACTACACATCAGCACCTCTAGCCAGGGAGCTCACTGACATCCTTAGCAAGGAGTTGCAGTCAGTGTCAAAATGGGTAATTAACAATAAACTGGTCTTAAATACATCTAAAACTAAAGGCATTGTATTTGGTTCAAAACATTCTCTAAGACCTAAACCTCAACTTGAGTTGTGTATAAAGGGTGTGACCATTGAACAACTCCTAGGAGTAACATTGGATGGTCAGATATAATGGTCAAGTCCTATTGACAAAGTTGTTGTGAAGATGGGGAGAGGTATGTCTGTTTATAAAATATATGTTGCGTTTTTTTACACAAAAATCAACTGTACTAGTTGTTCAGACTCTGGTCTTGTCCCATCTTGATTACTGACCGGTAATATGGTCAAGTGCAGCAAAGAAAGACCTAGCAAAGCTGCCGCTGGCTCACGACAAAGCAGCACGCCTTGCCCTTAACTGCACACACAGAACTAACATCAACAACTTGCATTGATAGTTTTTCATGGTTTAGGAAAAATGTACATCTCTTCTAGTCTTTTTAAGAAACATTTGTGTGTTGAAAATGCCTCACCACTTGTACAATCTATTTTAAACAGACATATATACCTCACCAGACAAACCACTATGGGTTCCTTCACGGTACCCAAACCATAAACAGATTTTCACTTAGTTATCTATAGAGTCATGGTGGAATGCTCTGCTACCAGAGGTTCCTCAGTTATCTATAGAGTCATGTCATGGTGGAATGATCTGCTACCAGAGGTTACTCAGTTATCTATAGAGTCATGGTAGAATGATCTGCTACCAGAGGTTACTCAGTTATCTATAGAGTCATGGTGGAATGATCTGCTACCAGAGGTTACTCAGTTATCTATAGAGTCATGTCATGGTGGAATGATCTGCTACCAGAGGTTACTCAGTTATCTATAGAGTCATGGTAGAATGATCTGCTACCAGAGGTTACTCAGTTATCTATAGAGTCATGTCATGGTGGAATGCTCTGCTACCAGAGGTTCCTCAGTTATCTATAGAGTCATGGTGGAATGATCTGCTACCAGAGGTTACTCAGTTATCTATAGAGTCATGGTGGAATGATCTGCTACCAGAGGTTACTCAGTTATCTATAGAGTCATGGTGGAATGATCTGCTACCAGAGGTTACTCAGTTATCTATAGAGTCATGGTGGAATGATCTGCTACCAGAGGTTCCTCAGTTATCTATAGAGTCATGTCATGGTGGAATGCTCTGCTACCAGAGGTTACTCAGTTATCTATAGAGTCATGGTGGAATGATCTGCTACCAGAGGTTACTCAGTTATCTATAGAGTCATGGTGGAATGATCTGCTACCAGAGGTTACTCAGTTATCTATAGAGTCATGGTGGAATGATCTGCTACCAGAGGTTACTCAGTTATCTATAGAGTCATGGTGGAATGATCTGCTACCAGAGGTTACTCAGTTATCTATAGAGTCATGTCATGGTGGAATGCTCTGCTACCAGAGGTTACTCAGTTATCTATAGAGTCATGGTGGAATGCTCTGCTACCAGAGGTTCCTCAGTTATCTATAGAGTCATGGTGGTACCAGAGGTTACTCAGTTATCTATAGAGTCATGTCATGGTGGAATGCTCTGCTACCAGAGGTTACTCAGTTATCTATAGAGTCATGTCATGGTGGAATGCTCTGCTACCAGAGGTTACTCAGTTATCTATAGAGTCATGGTGGAATGATCTGCGACCAGAGGTTACTCAGTTATCTATAGAGTCATGTCATGGTGGAATGATCTGCTACCAGAGGTTCCTCAGTTATCTATAGAGTCTTGGTGGAATGCTCTGCTACCAGAGGTTACTCAGTTATCTATAGAGTCATGGTGGAATGATCTGCTACCAGAGGTTCCTCAGTTATCTATAGAGTCATGTCATGGTGGAATGATCTGCTACCAGAGGTTACTCAGTTATCTATAGAGTCATGTCATGGTGGAATGATCTGCTACCAGAGGTTACTCAGTTATCTATAGAGTCATGGTAGAATGATCTGCTACCAGAGGTTACTCAGTTATCTATAGAGTCATGGTGGAATGATCTGCTACCAGAGGTTACTCAGTTATCTATAGAGTCATGTCATGGTGGAATGATCTGCTACCAGAGGTTACTCAGTTATCTATAGAGTCATGGTGGAATGATCTGCTACCAGAGGTTACTCAGTTATCTATAGAGTCTTGGTGGAATGCTCTGCTACCAGAGGTTACTCAGTTATCTATAGAGTCATGTCATGGTGGAATGATCTGCTACCAGAGGTTACTCAGTTATCTATAGAGTCATGGTGGAATGATCTGCTACCAGAGGTTCCTCAGTTATCTATAGAGTCATGTCATGGTGGAATGATCTGCGACCAGAGGTTACTCAGTTATCTATAGAGTCATGTCATGGTGGAATGCTCTGCTACCAGAGGTTACTCAGTTATCTATAGAGTCATGGTGGAATGATCTGCTACCAGAGGTTACTCAGTTATCTATAGAGTCATGGTAGAATGATCTGCTACCAGAGGTTACTCAGTTATCTATAGAGTCATGGTGGAATGATCTGCTACCAGAGGTTACTCAGTTATCTATAGAGTCATGTCATGGTGGAATGATCTGCTACCAGAGGTTACTCAGTTATCTATAGAGTCATGGTAGAATGATCTGCTACCAGAGGTTACTCAGTTATCTATAGAGTCATGGTGGAATGATCTGCTACCAGAGGTTACTCAGTTATCTATAGAGTCATGTCATGGTGGAATGATCTGCTACCAGAGGTTACTCAGTTATCTATAGAGTCATGGTGGAATGATCTGCTACCAGAGGTTACTCAGTTATCTATAGAGTCTTGGTGGAATGCTCTGCTACCAGAGGTTACTCAGTTATCTATAGAGTCATGTCATGGTGGAATGATCTGCTACCAGAGGTTACTCAGTTATCTATAGAGTCATGGTGGAATGATCTGCTACCAGAGGTTCCTCAGTTATCTATAGAGTCATGTCATGGTGGAATGATCTGCTACCAGAGGTTCCTCAGTTATCTATAGAGTCATGGTGGAATGATCTGCCACCGGAGGTTCCTCAGTTATCTATAGAGTCATGTCATGGTGGAATGCTCTGCTACCAGAGGTTCCTCAGTTATCTATAGAGTCATGTCATGGTGGAATGATCTGCTACCAGAGGTTCCTCAGTTATCTATAGAGTCATGGTGGAATGATCTGCTACCAGAGGTTCCTCAGTTATCTATAGCGTCATGGTGGAATGATCTGCTACCAGAGGTTACTCAGTTATCTATAGAGTCATGGTAGAATGATCTGCTACCAGAGGTTCCTCAGTTATCTATAGAGTCATGTCATGGTGGAATGATCTGCTACCAGAGGTTACTCAGTTATCTGTAGAGTCATGTCATGGTGGAATGATCTGCTACCAGAGGTTACTCAGTTATCTATAGAGTCATGTCATGGTGGAATGATCTGCTACCAGAGGTTACTCAGTTATCTGTAGAGTCTTGGTGGAATGCTCTGCTACCAGAGGTTACTCAGTTATCTATAGAGTCATGGTGGAATGATCTGCGACCAGAGGTTACTCAGTTATCTATAGAGTCATGTCATGGTGGAATGATCTGCTACCAGAGGTTCCTCAGTTATCTATAGAGTCTTGGTGGAATGCTCTGCTACCAGAGGTTACTCAGTTATCTATAGAGTCATGGTGGAATGATCTGCTACCAGAGGTTCCTCAGTTATCTATAGAGTCATGGTGGAATGATCTGCTACCAGAGGTTACTCAGTTATCTATAGAGTCATGTCATGGTGGAATGATCTGCTACCAGAGGTTACTCAGTTATCTATAGAGTCATGGTAGAATGATCTGCTACCAGAGGTTACTCAGTTATCTATAGAGTCATGGTGGAATGATCTGCTACCAGAGGTTACTCAGTTATCTATAGAGTCATGTCATGGTGGAATGATCTGCTACCAGAGGTTACTCAGTTATCTATAGAGTCATGGTGGAATGATCTGCTACCAGAGGTTACTCAGTTATCTATAGAGTCTTGGTGGAATGCTCTGCTACCAGAGGTTACTCAGTTATCTATAGAGTCATGTCATGGTGGAATGATCTGCTACCAGAGGTTACTCAGTTATCTATAGAGTCATGGTGGAATGATCTGCTACCAGAGGTTCCTCAGTTATCTATAGAGTCATGTCATGGTGGAATGATCTGCGACCAGAGGTTACTCAGTTATCTATAGAGTCATGTCATGGTGGAATGCTCTGCTACCAGAGGTTACTCAGTTATCTATAGAGTCATGGTGGAATGATCTGCTACCAGAGGTTACTCAGTTATCTATAGAGTCATGGTAGAATGATCTGCTACCAGAGGTTACTCAGTTATCTATAGAGTCATGGTGGAATGATCTGCTACCAGAGGTTACTCAGTTATCTATAGAGTCATGTCATGGTGGAATGATCTGCTACCAGAGGTTACTCAGTTATCTATAGAGTCATGGTAGAATGATCTGCTACCAGAGGTTACTCAGTTATCTATAGAGTCATGGTGGAATGATCTGCTACCAGAGGTTACTCAGTTATCTATAGAGTCATGTCATGGTGGAATGATCTGCTACCAGAGGTTACTCAGTTATCTATAGAGTCATGGTGGAATGATCTGCTACCAGAGGTTACTCAGTTATCTATAGAGTCTTGGTGGAATGCTCTGCTACCAGAGGTTACTCAGTTATCTATAGAGTCATGTCATGGTGGAATGATCTGCTACCAGAGGTTACTCAGTTATCTATAGAGTCATGGTGGAATGATCTGCTACCAGAGGTTCCTCAGTTATCTATAGAGTCATGTCATGGTGGAATGATCTGCTACCAGAGGTTCCTCAGTGATCTATAGAGTCATGGTGGAATGATCTGCCACCGTAGGTTCCTCAGTTATCTATAGAGTCATGTCATGGTGGAATGCTCTGCTACCAGAGGTTCCTCAGTTATCTATAGAGTCATGTCATGGTGGAATGATCTGCTACCAGAGGTTACTCAGTTATCTATAGAGTCATGGTGGAATGATCTGCTACCAGAGGTTCCTCAGTTATCTATAGAGTCATGGTGGAATGATCTGCTACCAGAGGTTACTCAGTTATCTATAGAGTCATGGTAGAATGATCTGCTACCAGAGGTTACTCAGTTATCTGTAGAGTCATGTCATGGTGGAATGATCTGCTACCAGAGGTTACTCAGTTATCTATAGAGTCATGTCATGGTGGAATGATCTGCTACCAGAGGTTACTCAGTTATCTGTAGAGTCTTGGTGGAATGCTCTGCTACCAGAGGTTACTCAGTTATCTATAGAGTCATGGTGGAATGATCTGCGACCAGAGGTTACTCAGTTATCTATAGAGTCATGTCATGGTGGAATGATCTGCTACCAGAGGTTCCTCAGTTATCTATAGAGTCTTGGTGGAATGCTCTGCTACCAGAGGTTACTCAGTTATCTATAGAGTCATGGTGGAATGATCTGCTACCAGAGGTTACTCAGTTATCTATAGAGTCATGTCATGGTGGAATGATCTGCTACCAGAGGTTACTCAGTTATCTATAGAGTCATGGTAGAATGATCTGCTACCAGAGGTTACTCAGTTATCTATAGAGTCATGGTGGAATGATCTGCTACCAGAGGTTACTCAGTTATCTATAGAGTCATGTCATGGTGGAATGATCTGCTACCAGAGGTTACTCAGTTATCTATAGAGTCATGGTGGAATGATCTGCTACCAGAGGTTACTCAGTTATCTATAGAGTCTTGGTGGAATGCTCTGCTACCAGAGGTTACTCAGTTATCTATAGAGTCATGTCATGGTGGAATGATCTGCTACCAGAGGTTACTCAGTTATCTATAGAGTCATGGTGGAATGATCTGCTACCAGAGGTTCCTCAGTTATCTATAGAGTCATGTCATGGTGGAATGATCTGCTACCAGAGGTTCCTCAGTTATCTATAGAGTCATGGTGGAATGATCTGCCACCGGAGGTTCCTCAGTTATCTATAGAGTCATGTCATGGTGGAATGCTCTGCTACCAGAGGTTCCTCAGTTATCTATAGAGTCATGGTGGAATGATCTGCTACCAGAGGTTACTCAGTTATCTATAGAGTCATGGTAGAATGATCTGCTACCAGAGGTTACTCAGTTATCTATAGAGTCATGTCATGGTGGAATGATCTGCTACCAGAGGTTACTCAGTTATCTATAGAGTCATGGTGGAATGATCTGCTACCAGAGGTTCCTCAGTTATCTATAGAGTCATGGTGGAATGATCTGCTACCAGAGGTTACTCAGTTATCTATAGAGTCATGGTAGAATGATCTGCTACCAGAGGTTACTCAGTTATCTGTAGAGTCATGTCATGGTGGAATGATCTGCTACCAGAGGTTACTCAGTTATCTGTAGAGTCTTGGTGGAATGCTCTGCTACCAGAGGTTACTCAGTTATCTATAGAGTCATGGTGGAATGATCTGCGACCAGAGGTTACTCAGTTATCTATAGAGTCATGTCATGGTGGAATGATCTGCTACCAGAGGTTCCTCAGTTATCTATAGAGTCTTGGTGGAATGCTCTGCTACCAGAGGTTACTCAGTTATCTATAGAGTCATGGTGGAATGATCTGCTACCAGAGGTTACTCAGTTATCTATAGAGTCATGGTGGAATGCTCTGCTACCAGAGGTTACTCAGTTATCTATAGAGTCATGGTGGAATGATCTGCTACCAGAGGTTACTCAGTTATCTATAGAGTCATGTCATGGTGGAATGATCTGCTACCAGAGGTTACTCAGTTATCTATAGAGTCATGGTGGAATGATCTGCTACCAGAGGTTACTCAGTTATCTATAGAGTCATGTCATGGTGGAATGATCTGCTACCAGAGGTTACTCAGTTATCTATAGAGTCATGGTGGAATGATCTGCTACCAGAGGTTACTCAGTTATCTATAGAGTCATGTCATGGTGGAATGATCTGCTACCAGAGGTTACTCAGTTATCTATAGAGTCATGGTGGAATGATCTGCTACCAGAGGTTACTCAGGCAAAAAGCATGTTTAGCTTAAAAAACAGATATAAAATGCATTATTACAGCGCCTCTCCCATTTCTAAAGATCTGATTGAACTGTACTGTATATAACAATATGAATATGTATATATTCCTATATATAAAACTTTTGTTTTATTTCTAGTTTGAATTTATTGTAATAAGTTGTCTATTACTGTTCTGTACCTTCATGTATTTGTATGTTTTGTGTGGACCCCTGGGAGAGTAGCTGCCGCATTTGCAGTAGCTAATAGGGATCTTAATAAACTAAACTAAACTTGTTGCCACATGCACAGCGGTAGATAGGCTGATTTCAACACCCACCACAGAATCAGGTAGGTAGGCTGATTTCAACACCCACCACAGAATCAGGTAGGTAGGCTGATTTCAACACCCACCACAGAATCAGGTAGGTAGGCTGATTTCAACACCCACCACAGAATCAGGTAGGTAGGCTGATTTCAACACCCACCACAGAATCAGGTAGGTAGGCTGATTTCAACACCCACCACAGAATCAGGCAGGTAGGCTGATTTCAACACCCACCACAGAATCAGGCAGGTAGGCTGATTTCAACACCCACCACAGAATCAGGCAAGTAGGCTGATTTCAACACCCACCACAGAATCAGGCAGGTAGGCTGATTTCAACACCCACCACAGAATCAGGCAGGTAGGCTGATTTCAACACCCACCACAGAATCAGGCAGGTAGGCTGATGTCAACACCCACCACAGTATCATGCCTCAGCACCCATCATTGGGTCTGTGCCCACATGATGATTACAAGTACTTGACTGTGAGAATTCCAACCACAGTGCAGACACTTACGAACACACACGCACTTAACTGGCCCTCAATGCTTTGTATGCGAGAGCAGTCTGTAAAATGAAACCTGATATAATTAGGATTCTTGACCACTCACTCCTACTCATGTTACTTTATTTAATTAGTTTGTGTGAAGATCAGAATTATACAAGTGGAAGTATGTGCATTGTGTCATATAGTGTATAACTGTTGTGTGTGTTTTTGCAGCTGGAGAAGTGCTCTCAGGACGTGGGCAACAGCACTAAGGCTGTGAGCTCTGCCATCGCCCAGCTGCTGAGTGAGGCCACCCAAGGCAACGAGAACTACACAGGTAGCTACAGTAGTGTACAAACTGGTCACCCAGGGCAACGAGAACTACACAGGTAGCTACAGTGGTATACAAACTGGTCACCCAGGGCAACGAGAACTACACAGGTAGCTACAGTAGTGTACAAACTGGTCACCCAGGGAAACGAGAACTACACAGGTAGCTACAGTAGTGTACAAACTGGTCACCCAGGGCAACGAGAACTACACAGGTAGCTACAGTAATGTACAAACTGGTCACCCAGGGCAACGAGAACTACACAGGTAGCTAGAGTAGTGTACAAACTGGTCACCCAGGGCAACGAGAACTACACAGGTAGCTACAGTAATGTACAAACTGGTCACCCAAGGCAATGAGAACTACACAGGTAGCTACAGTAGTGTACAAACTGGTCACCCAGGGCAACGAGAACTACACAGGTAGCTACAGTAGTGTACAAACTGGTCACCCAGGGCAACGAGAACTACACGGGTAGCTACAGTAGTGTACAAATTGGTCACCCAGGGAAACGAGAACTACACAGGTAGCTACAGTAATGTACAAACTGGTCACCCAAGGCAATGAGAACTACACAGGTAGCTACAGTAGTATACAAACTGGTCACCCAGGGAAACGAGAACTACACAGGTAGCTACAGTAGTGTACAAACTGGTCACCTAGGGCAACGAGAACTACACGGGTAGCTACAGTAGTGTACAAACTGGTCACCCAGGGCAACGAGAACTACACGGGTAGCTACAGAAGTGTACAAACTGGTCACCCAGGGCAATGAGAACTACAGTACCAGTGAAAAGTTTGGGCACACCTCCTCATTCAAGGGTTTTTCTTTATTTTTATATTTTTTCTACACTGTAGAATAATAGTGAAGACATTTCAACTATGGCTCTCTGGGACTAGAGTTGGATAACCCTGACCTACAGCAAGGCTCTCCAACCCTGCTCCTGGAGAGCTATCGTCCTGTAGGTTTTCTCTCCAACCCTCATCTAGCACACCTGATTCTAATAATTAGCTGGTTGATAAACTGAATCAGGTTAGTTCCAACTAGGGTTGGATTGAACACCTACAGGAGGGTAGCTTTCTAGGAGCAGGGTTGGATTGAACACCTACAGGAGGGTAGCTCTCTAGGAACAGGGTTGGATTGAACACCTACAGGAGGGTAGCTCTCTAGGAACAGGGTTGAATTGAACACCTACAGGAGGGTAGCTCTCTAGGAGCAGGGTTGGATTGAACACCTACAGGAGGGTAGCTCTCTAGGAGCAGGGTTGGATTGAACACCTACAGGAGGGTAGCTCTCTAGGAACAGGGTTGGATTGAATACCTACAGGATGGTAGCTCTCTAGGAGCAGGGTTGGATTGAACACCTACAGGAGGGTAGCTCTCTAGGAGCAGGGTTGGATTGAACACCTACAGGAGGGTAGCTCTCTAGGAGCAGGGTTGGATTGAACACCTACAGGATGGTAGCTCTCTAGGAGCAGGGTTGGAGAGCCCTGGCCGAGAGGTAACTTACTGAAGTATGTAAAAATAAAGAATGTAGCTCAGATAATAAAAGGATCATGAAGCCCTCAGCCATGTGCACTGAGTATAGTATATAATGTGTCTGACAGCATTAAAGCCTAAACATGTATCTGGTGGGAGTGAGGAAGACTCATGAGCACCCTCTAGGGGAGACAGATGGTACTCACGCTTTGTCCCCTCTCTCAGGTATGGCAGCTAGAGACGTGGCTCAGGCATTGCGCGCTCTGGCCTCGGCCGCCCGTGGGGTTGCCGCGACAACCGCCGACCCTCAGGCCCGCAACGCCATGCTGGACTGCGCTGGTGACGTTATGGACAAGTCGGCCAATCTGATCGAAGAGACCAAGAGAGCCATCGCCAAGCCGGGAGATCCTGACAGCCAGCAGAGACTGGCACAGGTCAGTCAGAGAAAGTCAGACAGTCTGTCAGGTTTTATACTTTTGCATATTTGTTGCCAATACACAAAGAGCTCACTATTAGAATGTAAACCCATCAACAGTCAAGACTGTGCTTCTATGAAAGACCTTAAGAAACATCATATCCACCTACGAAATGCTTCTATTTGAATGTGTTTGGTTGTGTACAGGTGGCCAAGGCTGTATCCCAGGCCCTGAACAGGAGTGTGAACTGCCTGCCTGGACAGAGAGATGTGGACAACGCTATAAGAACAGTTGGAGAGGCCAGTAAGAAGCTACTGGCCAATTCTGTGAGTAGAAAATCACACCAAACTAAAATACGAGGTGCGTTGTTCTGATTTTTTAGGACGACTTTTTGTTTTCTACTATTATTCTCTTTTCTCCTTTTCATGACTTATTTTTCTCTTCATTTATCCCCTCCTCCCCCTCTCTTCTCCAGTTCCCGCCCAGTGGGAAGAGTTTCCAGGAGGCGCAGGTCAACCTGAACCAGGCTGCAGCCGGTCTCAACCAGTCAGCCAATGAGCTGGTCCAATCGTCCAGAGGCACCACCCAGGACCTGGCCAAGGCCACTGGCAAGTTCGGCCATGACTTCGGAGACTTCCTGGAGGCCGGCGTGGACATGGCCGGCCAGTCACAGGTCAGAGAAGGACACGGATGAAACACCAGTGTCATGTGACTGGGGTGAAATGATATCTGTTGCGTTGTGATGTATTGTTCAGGTTGATTGATGTTATGTAGCTAATTTCATACTGTGTATGATGCAGTGGTCATATGTTTTGTTAAGTGTATGTTTAGAGAGGAGGACGGGACATGTCTTGAGATATATGCAGGCAATTCATTCTTATCAGATGTTTCCATGCTTGTGTGTGTCATATGTTACTCACTTCATATGTGCGTGAATGGCTGAGAGAACCTTCATGACCTGATGTGAACCCTTTCCTTCCTGTCTGCCCTCCGTTCAGAACAAGGAGAACCAGACGCAGGTGGTGTCCAACCTCAAGACCATCTCCATGTCGTCCAGTAAGCTGCTGCTCGCCGCCAAGGTCCTGTCCACTGACCCCAACTCCCCCAACCTCAAGAACCAACTGGCAGCCGCCGCTCGGTAAGAATGGCATTACAGCCTGTCCACAGACCCCTCCCAGCACCCACAATGCAGTTCGCTACAGATAGCAGGCTTGGGTTCACTTCTACTTTCAACTCTATGAAATCTATTTAGGCATTCATTGAAATTCCAGGTTTGTACTGGAAACATGTTGTCATTTTCACTGGGGAGAGTTTCTATTTGAATAGTGATATTTGTTACCCTCTCATGATGCTCCATGCTAATTGTTAACATGTGTTCCTTTCCACGTTACTCAAGCTCTTATTGTTACACGCACACACACACCACCCACTCTCATTTACAGTAGACACAGCTCTGAGCATTCTCTAACTCCCTGTCTTACACACACACACGTTACAATAGTCACGTTCTTGTATACACGTCTTCTAACGTGCGTGCGACGTGCATAGAAAGCGCAGGGTTATATAACAAACTGTCAGTAGGGTTTTATATAACAAACTGTCAGTAGGGGTTTATATAACAAACTGTCAGTAGGGGTTTATATAACAAACTGTCAGTAGGGGTTTATATAACAAACTGTCAGTAGGGGTTTATATAACAAACTGTCAGTAGGGTTATATAACAAACTGTCAGTAGGGTTATATAACAAACTGTCAGTAGGGGTTTATATAACAAACTGTCAGTAGGGGTTTATATAACAAACTGTCAGTAGGGGGTTATATAACAAACTGTCAGTAGGGGTTTATATAACAAACTGTCAGTAGGGTTATATAACAAACTGTCAGTAGGGTTTATATAACAAACTGTCAGTAGGGGGTTATATAACAAACTGTCAGTAGGGTTATATAACAAACTGTCAGTAGGGTTTATATAACAAACTGTCAGTAGGGTTTATATAACAAACTGTCAGTAGGGGTTTATATAACAAACTGTCAGTAGGGGTTTATATAACAAACTGTCAGTAGGGGTTTATATAACAAACTGTCAGTAGGGTTTATATAACAAACTGTCAGTAGGGGTTATATAACAAACTGTCAGTAGGGGTTATATAACAAACTGTCAGTAGGGGTTTATATAACAAACTGTCAGTAGGGTTTTATATAACAAACTGTCAGTAGGGTTTATATAACAAACTGTCAGTAGGGTTTATATAACAAACTGTCAGTAGGGTTTATATAACAAACTGTCAGTAGGGGTTTATATAACAAACTGTCAGTAGGGTTTATATAACAAACTGTCAGTAGGGGTTTATATAACAAACTGTCAGTAGGGGTTATATAACAAACTGTCAGTAGGGTTATATAACAAACTGTCAGTAGGGGTTTATATAACAAACTGTCAGTAGGGGTTATATAACAAACTGTCAGTAGGGGTTTATATAACAAACTGTCAGTAGGGTTTATATAACAAACTGTCAGTAGGGGTTTATATAACAAACTGTCAGTAGGGGTTATATAACAAACTGTCAGTAGGGTTTATATAACAAACTGTCAGTAGGGGTTTATATAACAAACTGTCAGTAGGGTTTATATAACAAACTGTCAGTAGGGGTTTATATAACAAACTGTCAGTAGGGGTTTATATAACAAACTGTCAGTAGGGGTTTATATAACAAACTGTCAGTAGGGGTTTATATAACAAACTGTCAGTAGGGTTATATAACAAACTGTCAGTAGGGTTATATAACAAACTGTCAGTAGGGGTTTATATAACAAACTGTCAGTAGGGTTTATATAACAAACTGTCAGTAGGGGTTTATATAACAAACTGTCAGTAGGGGTTTATATAACAAACTGTCAGTAGGGTTATATAACAAACTGTCAGTAGGGTTTATATAACAAACTGTCAGTAGGGGTTTATATAACAAACTGTCAGTAGGGGGTTATATAACAAACTGTCAGTAGGGTTATATAACAAACTGTCAGTAGGCTTATATAACAAACTGTCAGTAGGGTTTATATAACAAACTGTCAGTAGGGGTTATATAACAAACTGTCAGTAGGGTTTATATAACAAACTGTCAGTAGGCTTATATAACAAACTGTCAGTAGGGTTTATATAACAAACTGTCAGTAGGGGTTATATAACAAACTGTCAGTAGGGGTTATATAACAAACTGTCAGTAGGGGTTATATAACAAACTGTCAGTAGGGTTATATAACAAACTGTCAGTAGGGGTTATATAACAAACTGTCAGTAGGGGTTTATATAACAAACTGTCAGTAGGGGTTTATATAACAAACTGTCAGTAGGGGTTATATAACAAACTGTCAGTAGGGTTATATAACAAACTGTCAGTAGGGTTATATAACAAACTGTCAGTAGGGGTTATATAACAAACTGTCAGTAGGGTTATATAACAAACTGTCAGTAGGGGGTTATATAACAAACTGTCAGTAGGGGTTATATAACAAACTGTCAGTAGGGTTATATAACAAACTGTCAGTAGGGGTTATATAACAAACTGTCAGTAGGGGGTTATATAACAAACTGTCAGTAGGGGTTTATATAACAAACTGTCAGTAGGGGTTTATATAACAAACTGTCAGTAGGGGTTTATATAACAAACTGTCAGTAGGGGGTTATATAACAAACTGTCAGTAGGGTTTATATAACAAACTGTCAGTAGGGGTTTATATAACAAACTGTCAGTAGGGGTTTATATAACAAACTGTCAGTAGGGGTTTATATAACAAACTGTCAGTAGGGGTTTATATAACAAACTGTCAGTAGGGTTTATATAACAAACTGTCAGTAGGGTTTATATAACAAACTGTCAGTAGGGGTTTATATAACAAACTGTCAGTAGGGGTTTATATAACAAACTGTCAGTAGGGGTTTATATAACAAACTGTCAGTAGGGGTTTATATAACAAACTGTCAGTAGGGGTTTATATAACAAACTGTCAGTAGGGTTTATATAACAAACTGTCAGTAGGGGTTTATATAACAAACTGTCAGTAGGGGTTTATATAACAAACTGTCAGTAGGGGTTATATAACAAACTGTCAGTAGGGGTTTATATAACAAACTGTCAGTAGGGGTTATATAACAAACTGTCAGTAGGGGTTTATATAACAAACTGTCAGTAGGGGTTTATATAACAAACTGTCAGTAGGGGTTTATATAACAAACTGTCAGTAGGGGTTTATATAACAAACTGTCAGTAGGGGTTATATAACAAACTGTCAGTAGGGGTTTATATAACAAACTGTCAGTAGGGGGTTATATAACAAACTGTCAGTAGGGTTATATAACAAACTGTCAGTAGGGGTTATATTGAATGAAAAGTTCAACCGGACACACCTCTCCCAGTTGGATGTCATGATGACGGGTGACAGGAGCTCTATCTACAGCTCTAGGATCAGCTTCCCCTCCCCCAATTCTTACCTTCACCCTTAATGAGGAAAATTAAAAGCTGACCCAAGATCAGCATCTAGGGGACAACTTCACCCTACTCCGCTATGAGACTCAAGGAAAAGGGATGTGACAGGCTTTGATTGAACACTTTTCTATTTTTCTAAAGGCACCTCTTTAGACTAGTGTGGGCTGCTCCGTTCTTTAGTGTGGGCTGCTCCGTTCTTTAGTGTGGGCTGCTCCGTTCTTTAGTGTGGGCTGCTCCGTTCTTTAGTGTGGGCTGCTCCGTTCTTTAGTGTGGGCTGCTCCGTTCTTTAGTGTGGGCTGCTCCGTTCTTTAGTGTGGGCTGCTCCGTTCTTTAGTGTGGGCTGCTCCGTTCTTTAGTGTGGGCTGCTCCGTTCTTTAGTGTGGGCTGCTCCGTTCTTTAGTGTGGGCTGCTCCGTTCTTTAGTGTGGGCTGCTCCGTTCTTTAGTGTGGGCTGCTCCGTTCTTTAGTGTGGGCTGCTCCGTTCTTTAGTGTGGGCTGCTCCGTTCTTTAGTGTGGGCTGCTCCGTTCTTTAGTGTGGGCTGCTCCGTTCTTTAGTGTGGGCTGCTCCGTTCTTTAGTGTGGGCTGCTCCGTTTTTAGTGTGGGCTGCTCCGTTCTTTAGTGTGGGCTGCTCCGTTCTTTAGTGTGGGCTGCTCCGTTCTTTAGTGTGGGCTGCTCCGTTCTTTAGTGTGGGCTGCTCCGTTCTTTAGTGTGGGCTGCTCCGTTCTTTAGTGTGGGCTGCTCCGTTCTTTAGTGTGGGCTGCTCCGTTCTTTAGTGTGGGCTGCTCCGTTCTTTAGTGTGGGCTGCTCCGTTCTCGCTCTCTGTCTTTCTCGCTCTCTGTCTTTCTCGCTTGCTCTCTGTCTGTCTGTCTGTCTGTCTGTCTGTCTGTCTGTCTGTCTGTCTGTCTGTCTGTGTCTCTCTGTCTGTCTGTCTGTGTCTCTGTCTGTCTGTCTGTCTGTGTCTCTGTCTGTCTCTGTCTGTGTCTCTGTCTGTCTCTGTCTGTGTCTCTGTCTGTCTCTGTCTGTGTCTCTGTCTGTCTGTCTGTCTGTCTGTCTGTCTGTCTGTCTGTGTCTCTGTCTGTGTCTCTGTCTGTGTCTCTGTCTGTGTCTCTGTCTGTGTCTCTGTCTCTGTCTGTGTCTCTCCTGCTTTCAATGTCTATCTTTTCTTTTTCACTCTCTGCCTTTCAGTTTCTGATGAGAAAACAGCTCACCAGTTCTCTGTAGAGATTCTAAACACCAAAGCTCTGAAGCGTGTGTGGGCGAACGGCAATTTACAGCGAGAGACTGGTGCTCTCCATCCCTCATTCTCACACACACACACACACACACACACACACACACACACACCCTTTCTGTTACTCTGTCGCTAACACACTCCCTCTTGTTTTCTCACATGCTACCTCTCTCTCTCTCTCTCTCTCTCTCTCTCTCTCTCTCTCTCTCTCTCTCTCTCTCTCTCTCTCTCTCTCTCTCTCTCTCTCTCTCTCTCTGTCCACAGTGCCGTCACTGACAGTATCAACCAGCTCATCACCATGTGTACCCAGCAGGCCCCGGGCCAGAAGGAGTGTGACAATGCTCTCCGGGAGCTCGAGGTACACCCGTTCTTCTCTCCTCTTTCTATTTGTTGTCATTTTTTTTGTCTTTCAATCTCTGAACAGTTTGTTGGATGACTCATTCAGTTGTTGGTGTATGTGAACACTGTGGAGTGAGGGAGTTGAACGGTTGCTAAGGCTGGGAAAGAGTGTGTTATTGTTCTTCTAGGTACACTATACTGTATTACTGCATGTTGTATTCTGTATGTGGATATTAACGGGATAGTTCAGGAACATTTACAAAGTAAAATTGTATATTTATACATATTCATTATCATAAAAACAGTCTACTGTTGCCACTGCCACCAACCACTAATATTAGTATTTTTATATTAGTTTATCATGTTTTAAATTTCATTCCGTCTGGCTCCTGTTCTCTCTCCTCCTTCACACTCTCGCTCCTGTTCCTCCTCTCTCTCCTCCTTCACACTCTCGCTCCTGTTCCTCCTCTCCCTCCTCCTTCACTCCCTCGCTCCTGTTCCTCCTTCACTCCCTCGCTCCTGTTCCTCCTTCACTCCCTCGCTCCTGTTCCTCCTCTCCCTCCTCCTTCACACTCTCGCTCCCGTTCCTCCTCTCCCTCCTCCTTCACTCCCTCGCTCCTGTTCCTCTTCCTCCTCCTTCACTCCCTCGCTCCTGTTCCTCTTCTCCCTCCTCCTTCACACTCTCGCTCCTGTTCCTCCTCTCCCTCCTCCTTCACACTCTCGCTCCTGTTCCTCCTCTCCCTCCTTCACACTCTCGCTCCTGTTCCTCCTCTCCCTCCTCCTTCACTCCCTCGCTCCTGTTCCTCCTCTCCCTCCTCCTTCACTCCCTCGCTCCTGTTCCTCCTCTCCCTCCTCCTTCACACTCTCGCTCCTGTTCCTCCTCTCCCTCCTCCTTCACACTCTCGCTCCTGTTCCTCCTCTCCCTCCTCCTTCACGCTCTCCCTCCTGTTCCTCCTCTCCCTCCTCCTTCACACTCTCGCTCCTGTTCCTCCTCTCCCTCCTCCTTTACACTCTCGCTCCTGTTCCTCCTCTCCCTCCTCCTTCACACTCTCGCTCCTGTTCATCTTTTCCCTCCTCCTTCACACTCTCGCTCCTGTTCATCTTTTCCCTCCTCCTTCACACTCTCGCTCCTGTTCCTCCTCTCCCTCCTCCTTCACACTCTCGCTCCTGTTCCTCTTCTCCCTCCTCCTTCATTCCCTCACTCCTGTTCCTCCCCCCCCCCCCTCCTTCACACTCTCGCTCCTGTTCCTCTTCTCCCTCCTCCTTCGCACTCTCGCTCCTGTTCCTCCTCTCCCTCCTCCTTCGCAATCTCGCTCCTGTTCCTCCTCTCCCTCCTCCTTCACACTCTCGCTCCTGTTCCTCCTCTCCCTCCTCCTTCACACTCTCGCTCCTGTTCCTCCTCTCCCTCCTCCTTCACACTCTCGCTCCTGTTCATCTTTTCCCTCCTCCTTCACACTCTCGCTCCTGTTCCTCCTCTCCCTCCTCCTTCACACTCTCGCTCCTGTTCCTCCTCTCCCTCCTCCTTCACACTCTCGCTCCTGTTCCTCCTCTCCCTCCTCCTTCACACTCTCGCTCCTGTTCCTCCTCTCCCTCTTCCTTCACACTCTCGCTCCTGTTCCTCCTCTCCCTCTTCCTTCACACTCTCGCTCCTGTTCCTCTTCTCCCTCCTCCTTCACACTCTCGCTCCTGTTCCTCTTCTCCCTCCTCCTTCACACACTCGCTCCTGTTCCCCTTCTCCCTCCTCCTTCACACACTCGCTCCTGTTCCCCTTCTCCCTCCTCTTTCACACACTCGCTCCTGTTCCCCTTCTCCCTCCTTCACACTCTCGCTCCTGTTCCTCCTCTCCCTCCAAGTTATCTCATCAAAATATTTTGTTGCTCAGTGATTTGAAGTTATTTGTAAATGATTTGGTCATGGAATGTGAAACTCTCTAAACGGAGGACATTGACTTGGATAGGTTTGTGTTTGAACAAGCTAATATTGTCTTGTGGCTAGATTAACAAACCAACGTGTAGATTGTACTCCCTCCTTGTCCATAGACTGTTTTCAAGGTAAGGAAACAAATATATGAATATGTAATATCGCTGAACCACCCCTTCAATGTACTTAAAGTGGTGATTGGTCGAGAACATGTTACTATTTTTCTACTGTTTTCTACTATTATATCTTAGTATTAGAAATGTGTAATTATTAATATATAAACATTGATGTATGAATATCAATATCTTTATGCATTTCTGATATATTTTTTGGGTCATAGACTTGAAATAATCTCAGTATTGGCATGGTTTATCCGTACTTGGGAAATAAAGTTATGCTACCTAATAATTTCTCCTATTACACAGTGAAGGTATGATTTGAGTGTGAGATCAAAATTTGTTGTTGTGCTCCAGAGTCTAGTGACACAGCTTCAAGTTGTTGTGCTCCAGAGTCTAGTGACACAGCTTCAAGTTGTTGTGCTCCAGAGTCTAGTGACACAGCTTCAAGTTGTTATGCTCCAGAGTCTAGTGACACAGCTTCAAGTTGTTGTGCTCCAGTCTAGTGACACAGCTTCAAGTTGTTGTGCTCCAGAGTCTAGTGACACAGCTTCAAGTTGTTGTGCTCCAGTGTCTAGTGACACAGATTCAAGTTGTTGTGCTCCAGAGTCTAGTGACACAGCTTCAAGTTGTTGTGCTCCAGTCTAGTGACACAGCTTCAAGTTGTTGTGCTCCAGAGTCTAGTGACACAGATTCAAGTTGTTGTGCTCCAGAGTCTAGTGACACAGCTTCAAGTTGTTGTGCCCCAGAGTCTAGTGACACAGCTTCAAGTTGTTGTGCTCCAGAGTCTAGTGACACAGCTTCAAGTTGTTGTGCTCCAGTCTAGTGACACAGCTTCAAGTTGTTGTGCTCCAGAGTCTAGTGACACAGATTCAAGTTGTTGTGCTCCAGAGTCTAGTGACACAGCTTCAAGTTGTCTTCTTTGTCTGGTTCATTAACATGTCACCTGAAGGGTGCATAATTGACAGGTCTTTTGTGTGTTTGTGTGTGCGTGTGCCTTGTGCGTGCACATATGTATATGTGGGGTGTGTCTGAGTGCATTTCTGTGTCCATGTATAGTAGTCTGTGTTCTCTCTGTGGCTGTGTGGGTTGTCATGTTCCTAACCTGTGCATCATGTCTCTCCAGACTGTTCGGGGTATGCTTGAGAACCCCACCGAGGCGGTCAGTGACCTCTCCTACTTTGACTGCATCGACAGTGTCATGGAGAACTCCAAGGTAAACAACAGACTAGACACCTCCTTGATAAATATATTTCATTTCTTTCATTTCCTCTTACCCTTTATCTTCCTTTCCTTCTATATGTTCTCCCTACTCCCCCCCACTTCCTCCCTACTCCCCCCCACTTCCTCCCTACTCCCCCCCACTTCCTCCCTACTCCCCCCCCACTTCCTCCCTACTCCCCCCCTATCCTCCCTACTCCCCCCACTTCCTCCCTACTCCCCCCCACTTCCTCCCTACTCCCCCCCACTTCCTCCCTACTCCCCCCCACTTCCTCCCGACTTCCCACATACTTCCTCCCTACTTCCCACATACTTCCTCCCTACTTCCCACATACTTCCTCCCTACTTCCCACATACATCCTCCCGACTTCCCACATACTTCCTCCCGACTTCCCACATACTTCCTCCCTACTCCCCCCCACTTCCTCCCTACTTCCCCCCACTTCCTCCCTACTTCCCCCCACTTCCTCCCTACTCCCCCCCACTTCCTCCCTACTTCCCCCCACTTCCTCCCTACTCCCCCCCACTTCCTCCCTACTATGTCATAGAATATATCCAGGGAAATGGTGGTGTTTGTTTTTAAAATAAGATTTTCGATCACCTATATACCTTATAATGTTGTATAGCTATTTTGTGAAATAAATATATGTTTAAATATATAGAAATATTAAGAAATCTAAGTATTTTAAATCTATTTGCCTTGTGTCCTGCAGGTCCTGGGGGAAGCCATGGCTGGAATCTCCCACAATGCTAAGAACAGCAATCTGCCTGAGTTTGGGGACTCTGTCAGCTCTGGCTCTAAAGCCCTGTGTGGCCTTACTGAAGCAGCTGCCCAGGTAAACCACCTTCCAGTCCAGCAGACCAGGGGGTGTCCCAAATGGCCCCCTATGCCCTGTATACCCAATTTCCTATATACCCTATGGGTCCTGGTCCAAAGTTGTGTACTCCATGGAGAATAGAGTGCATTGCATAGTTGGATGGTCCCACGCTCTAATACATCGGCCTAATTATTCCCTCAGCCAATGAGGCAATTCGATGCTAGCTTAGGAACATCTGGACCTGGGAGGGAAGGAGTGGTAGTCACTTTCAACAGTCAATTCCTCTCTCAATTCACCTGCGTACATTTACACAGTAGGGCACACATGCATACTCTCATATAACCACACAAACAAAAGCCCGCACATGCTCACACACACACACACACACACACACACACACACACACACACACACACACACACACACACACACACACACAGACGCGCAGACGCAGAGGCGCCTAATGGCTGTGAGTAAGGCCTGGTCATGTGGGTCTGTCAGTATGTGTCTCTGAATGCTCCATCTGCTCATTACATTACAGTTCAGTACATTACAGTTCAGTACATTACAGTACATTACAGTTCAGTACATTACAGTTCAGTACATTACAGTTCAGTACAGTTCAGTACATTACAGTTCAGTACATTACAGTTCAGTACATTACAGTACATTACAGTTCAGTACATTACAGTTCAGTACATTACAGTTCAGTACATTACAGTACAGTTCAGTTCAGTTCAGTTCAGTACAGTACAGTTCAGTTCAGTACATTACAGTTCAGTTCAGTACATTACAGTTCAGTACAGTACAGTTCAGTACAGTACAGTTCAGTACAGTTCAGTACATTACAGTACATTACAGTTCAGTACATTACAGTTCAGTACATTACAGTTCAGTACAGTTCAGTTCAGTACAGTTCAGTTCAGTTCAGTACATTACAGTTCAGTACATTACAGTTCAGTACATTACAGTTCAGTACAGTACAGTTCAGTACAGTACAGTTCAGTACAGTTCAGTACATTACAGTACATTACAGTTCAGTACATTACAGTTCAGTACATTACAGTTCAGTACATTACAGTACAGTTCAGTACATTACAGTTCAGTACATTACAGTTCAGTACAGTACATTACAGTTCAGTACAGTTCAGTTCAGTTCAGTACAGTTCAGTTCAGTACAGTACAGTTCAGTACAGTACAGTTCAGTACAGTACATTACAGTTCAGTTCAGTACATTACAGTTCAGTTCAGTACATTACAGTACAGTTCAGTACAGTACAGTACATTACAGTACAGTTCAGTACAGTACAGTACAGTACATTACAGTTCAGTTCAGTACAGTTTAGTACATTACAGTTCAGTTCAGTACATTACAGTTCAGTACATTACAGTTCAGTACAGTACAGTTCAGTACAGTACAGTTTAGTTCAGTACATTACAGTTCAGTACATTACAGTTCAGTACAGTTCAGTTCAGTACAGTGCAGTACAGTACATTACAGTTCAGTACAGTACAGTTCAGTACAGTACAGTGCAGTACAGTGCATTACAGTACAGTACAGTGCATTACAGTACAGTACAGTGCATTACAGTACAGTACATTACAGTTCAGTACAGTACAGCATAGTAAATTACAGTACATTACAGTACAGTTCATTACATTTCATTACAGTACATTACAGTTCAGTACATTACAGTTCAGTACATTACAGTTCAGTACATTACAGTACAGTACATTACAGTACAGTTCAGTACATTACAGTTCAGTACATTACAGTTCAGTACATTACAGTTCAGTACATTACAGTACATTACAGTTCAGTACATTGCAGCACATTACAGTACATTACAGTACATTACAGTACATTACAGTACATTACAGTTCAGTACATTACAGTTCAGTACATTACAGTACATTACAGTACATTACAGTACATTACAGTTCAGTACATTACAGTACATTACAGTTCAGTACATTACAGTTCAGTACATTACAGTACATTACATTACAGTACATTACAGTTCAGTACATTACAGTACATTACATTACAGTACATTACAGTTCAGTACATTACAGTACATTACAGTTCAGTACATTACAGTTCAGTACATTACAGTACATTACAGTTCAGTACATTACAGTTCAGTACATTACAGTACATTACAGTTCAGTACATTACAGTTCAGTACAGTTCAGTACATTACAGTACATTACATTACAGTACATTACAGTACATTACATTACAGTACATTACAGTTCAGTACATTACAGTTCAGTACATTACAGTACATTACAGTTCAGTACATTACAGTTCAGTACATTACATTACAGTACATTTCATTACAGTACATTACATTACAGTTCATTACATTACATTACATTTCATTACAGTACATTACTGCACAGTTCATTACAGTACATTATGCTCTCACATTCACAATGGCTCTGCGCTTCTTCCCATTGAAGAGTTGAGTGTGTTTGTGTACGTGTTTGAGTGCGTGTGTGTTTGAGTGCATCTGTGTCTGAATGTTTGCTTCTGTTTCTGTGTGTGAATGCATGATGCCATGGCAAAGAGTGGCAAGACAAGCGTAACGTGAGCGATGTGGAAGATCTTGGAAAACCTTCGTCAATAGACATGTAACATGTTTTGTTGGAACACCGTTTGATAAACTCACTGCGGTGGCTCTACCCACGTGTAGCGCTGCGGATGTTAACGTTGTCCATCAACAATAACACGTGTAGCTCTGCAGATGTTAACGTTGTCCATCAACAATAACACGTGTAGCTCTGCGGATGTTAACGTTGTCCATCAACAATACCACGTGTAGCTCTGCGGATGTTAACGTTGTCCGTCAACAATAACACGTGCAGCTCTGCAGATGTTAACGTTGTCCATCAACAATACCACGTGTAGCGCTGCGGATGTTAACGTTGTCCGTCAACAATAACACGTGTAGCTCTGCGGATGTTAACGTTGTCCATCAACAATACCACGTGTAGCTCTGCGGATGTTAACGTTGTCCATCAACAATAACACGTGTAGCTCTGCGGATGTTAATGTTGTCCATCAACAATACCACGTGTAGCTCTGCGGATGTTAACGTTGTCCATCAACAATAACACGTGTAGCTCTGTGGATGTTAACGTTGTCCATCAACAATAACGCGTGTAGCTCTGCAGATGTTAACGTTGTCCATCAACAATACCACGTGTAGCTCTGCGGATGTTAACGTTGTCCATCAACAATAACATGTGTAGCTCTGCAGATGTTAACGTTGTCCATCAACAATACCACGTGTAGCTCTGCGGATGTTAACGTTGTCCATCAACAATAACACGTGTAGCTCTGCGGATGTTAACGTTGTCCATCAACAATACCACGTGTAGCTCTGCGGATGTTAACGTTGTCCATCAACAATACCACGTGTAGCTCTGCGGATGTTAACGTTGTCCATCAACAATAACATGTGTAGCTCTGCAGATGTTAACGTTGTCCATCAACAATACCACGTGTAGCTCTGCGGATGTTAACGTTGTCCATCAACAATAACACGTGTAGCTCTGCAGATGTTAACGTTGTCCATCAACAATAACGCGTGTAGCTCTGCAGATGTTAACGTTGTCCATCAACAATACCACGTGTAGCTCTGCAGATGTGAACGTTGTCATAAACAGAGCTGCTACGTTAGCGATTGTTAGCGATCATCTAATTAAAAGCAGCCGTCATCGTAGATTTTTAGCTGTAGTTTTTTTTTTACACTGTAAAAAAAATCTACAATGTTTCCATATTTGCTCTAACTCCTGTCAGCACTTGTTACATTTATCTTGCTTAGTTCATCAAAACCATCCGTACCACAGTAATTTGTCTGATAAATGTTACAGGGTGCCTACCTGGTTGGAGTGTCAGACCCTAAAAGCCACGCTGGCCAGAAGGGGTTGGTGGACCCTGGCCAGTTTGCCCGTGCCAACCAGTCCATCCAGATGGCATGCCAGAACCTGGTCGACCCGGCCTGCACCCAGTCCCAGGTAGAACACACACACACACACACACGACCGTACGAATGAACACTCATGCATTCATACACTCACCTGCTTACTCAAGGTACATGGATAAACACACGCAAGCACTCACAAATAAACACACACACCTGCAAACTCTCATTCACTCACTGACAACCTCATTGACTTCCTCACTCACACGTCATACCACACAGACCACACATCTAACCAACCTAAACTTGCTCTGCATACTGTTTTCCAAATGTCCACTGTATACAGAGTCAAGGTGAACACAGATGATCAGTGTTTCTGAACAGAAGCCGTGTCTTTTAGCTGTCTACTTCAGACGCCTCCTCTTGTTTCCCAAGGTCCTCTCTGCCGCCACCATCGTCGCCAAGCACACGTCAGCGCTGTGCAACGCCTGTCGCCTGGCCTCCTCCAAAACAGCCAACCCTGTTGCCAAGCGACAGTTTGTCCAGTCTGCTAAGGAGGTGGCCAACAGCACAGCCAATCTGGTCAAGTCCATCAAAGTGAGTAATTACTTTTTGAATTCATATGTACTATGTGCCATTCAATGTACAGTACAGGTTAGGGCTGCAGCAAGGTACATCGTTAATGTGACAGACACTTGCAGGGTGACTCCAACAACAACCCATGCAATGAGAAATACATTTCTGAAATATGTCCCTGACAGTGCTGTTAAATCCATCTTGGAGCAAATTATATCTATCTATCTATATATATATATATATATATATATATTTTATTATTATTATTATATTTTTTTTTTACTGCTGTTTTAGAATGTCATTCCATCACTAATGAATGTAACCCTGTTTGTGCGTTGTCTGTAGGCTCTGGATGGAGCGTTTAACCAGCAGAACAGAGAGAAGTGTAGGGTCGCCACAGGCCCCCTGATAGAAGCTGTGGATAACCTCACCGCCTTCGCCTCCAACCCAGAATTCGCCAGCGTGCCGGCTCAGATCAGTGCTGAGGTACTACAGTTCACTGGCCTTCCCTACTGTCTCTGTGGTTATGCTGTCCGTTCCCTACTGTCTCTGTGGTTACGCTGTCCCTTCCCTACTGTCTCTGTGGTTACGCTGTCCCTTCCCTACTGTCTCTGTGGTTACGCTCTCCCTTCCCTACTGTCTCTGTGGTTACGCTGTCCCTTCCCTACCGTCTCTGTGGTTACGCTGTCCCTTCCCTACCGTCTCTGTGGTTACGCTGTCCCTTCCCTACCGTCTCTGTGGTTACGCTGTCCCTTCCCTACCGTCTCTGTGGTTACGCTGTCCCTTCCCTACTGTCTCTGTGGTTACGCTGTCCCTTCCCTACCGTCTCTGTGGTTACGCTGTCCCTTCCCTACTGTCTCTGTGGTTACGCTGTCCCTTCCCTACTGTCTCTGTGGTTACGCTGTCCCTTCCCTACTGTCTCTGTGGTTACGCTGTCCCTTCCCTACTGTCTCTGTGGTTACGCTGTCCCTTCCCTACTGTCTCTGTGGTTACGCTGTCCCTTCCCTACTGTCTCTGTGGTTACGCTGTCCCTTCCCTATTGTCTCTGTGGTTACGCTGTCCCTTCCCTACTGTCTCTGTGGTTACGCTGTCCCTTCCCTATTGTCTCTGTGGTTACGCTGTCCCTTCCCTATTGTCTCTGTGGTTACGCTGTCCCTTCCCTACTGTCTCTGTGGTTACGCTGTCCCTTCCCTATTGTCTCTGTGGTTACGCTGTCCCTTCCCTACTGTCTCTGTGGTTACGCTGTCCCTTCCCTACTGTCTCTGTGGTTACGCTCTCCCCCTGTACTTTCCTCTTAGTAAGCAAGTAGCCAGAAATGGCCCATTTGGCAGCTTGATGTACACTGCCTACCCCTTAACCCCAATTCTTCACCTTAATGCTGAGGCATTAGGTCCCATTTCTAAGTATTTGGTATGACGACCAGGGATCAAACCCCCAACCTTCCAATCTCAGGGTGGACACTCTAACCACAAGGCTACTGAGCTTGTTGTCCTCCCCGATGAAAATAAAGCCTGATTCAGATGAAGCCTACATGGTGAATGTGACACATCACTTCAACGCCGAGCCAACATTATGAATCTGCCATAAATGGCAAATGTTAATTGATTTTAATACTGATGTCATGAGATACTTCCTTGTCCACTTTTTTGGGTGGAGAGACAACGGATACGGGAACGTCAGATGTTACACAGTCAACCAGAATGTTGTCTATTGTTCCAACCCCCAGGGCCTGGCAGCGATGGAGCCCATCGTGGCTGCAGCTAAGACCATGCTGGAGAGCTCCACAGGTCTGATCCAGACCGCTCGCTCCCTGGCCGTCAACCCCAAAGACCCCCCCAAGTGGTCAGTGCTGGCCGGACACTCCAGGACCGTTTCCGACTCCATCAAGAAACTTATCACCAACATGAGGTAACAGTTAACATGGTCAGTTACCACAGCAGAGATAAATACTGTGTTAACATGAGGTAACAGTTAACATGGTCAGTTACCACAGAAATTCTGGAAACTTTTGAAAAATTCCCAGGTTACTGGCGTAAAGCTAGCCACTGGGTTGGTGTTTAATTGTTAGATATATTCATGCAGCCAGCCATATGAGACATGTCTCTGTGAGAGAGAAAAAAAGTATCTTCGTTCCAAGTTATCAAGGTTAAAAACACAAATCGTTAGGAAGTCTGGTCATTTTGGCTTCTCCAAAACCATTTCTCAAGTACTGTGTGTGTCTATGCGTGTGTACAGAGACAAAGCCCCAGGCCAGAGGGAGTGTGACGAGGCCATCGAGGTGCTGAACAACTGTATTCGGGAGGTGGACCAGGCCTCCCTGGCAGCCATCAGCCAGCAGCTCACCCCAAGAGAGGACATCTCCCAGGAGGTGTGTGTTTCTGTTTGTGTCTTGTCTGGCTGTCTCTCTGTCTGATTCACTGGCTGTCGGTTTGTCAGTGTAATGTTTTGTGTGTGTGTGTGTACACACTCTCATAAGACCAAGAGCATTTACAGTGCCTTCGGAAAGTATTCAGACCACTTGACTTTTTCCACATTTTGTTACGTTACAGCCTTATTCAAAAATGGATATAAAAAAAATACTCAGCAATCCACACACAATATCCCATAAAGACAGTTTTTAAAAAAAAATTTGCAAGTGTATTGAAAATGTAAAAAGACTGATAGCTTATTTACATACTGTAACGCTTTCGTTTGGAGAAGTATCGGAGTCAGACGCAGGACACGGGGATGAGTGCAAACAAAACGTGTTTACTCAAAACCATAATCCAACTTCTCCCACAGCAAAACAACATGGCTGGGAGAAACACCTCCAACAACCACTGACAAAACAGAAATGGAAGCCAGAGGATTAAATAAGGAACATAATCAGGGAATTGAAAACAAGTGTGTATAATTTAAGACAAAACAAAACGAACAGGGAAACAGGTCGGTGGTGACTAGTAAGTCGGTGACGTCGACCACCGAACGCCGCCCGAACAAGGAGAGGGGCCGACTTCGGTGGAAGTCGTGACACATACAATACCAGTCAAAAGTTTGGACACACCTACTCATTCAAGGGTTTTTCTTTATTTTTACTATTTTCTGCAAGCTGTCATCAAGACAAAGGATGGCTACTTTGAAGAATCTCAAAAATACAATATATTTTGATTTGTTTAACACTTTTTTGGTTACTACATGATTCCATATGTGTTATTCCATAGGTTGATGTCTTCACTATTATTCTACAATGTAGAAAATAGTACAAATAAAGAAAAACCCTTGAATGAGTAGGTGTTCTAAAACTTTTGACTGGTACTGTAAGTATTCAGACTCTTTGGTATGAGACACGAAATTGAGCTCAGGTGCATCCTGTTTCCATTGATCATCCTTGAGATGTTTCTACAACTTTGACCTGTGGTAAATTCAATTGATTGGACATGATTTAGAAAAGGCACACACCTGTTTTATATAAGGTCCCACAGTTGACAGTGCATGTCAGAGTAAAAACCAAGCCATGAGGTCGAAGGAATTGCCTGTAGAGCTCCAAGACAGGATTGTATTCGAGGCACAGATATGGGGAAGGGTACCAAAACGTTTCTGCAGCATTGACGGTCCCCAAGAACACAGTGGCCTCCCTCGTTCTTCAATGGAAGAAGTTTGGAACCACCAAGACTCTTCCTAGAGCTGATCGCCCGGCCAAACTGAGCAATCGGTGGAGAAGGGCCTTGGTCAGGGAGGTGACCAAGGACCCGATGGTCACGCTGACAGAGCTTCAGAGTTCTTCTGTGGAGATGGGAGAACCTTCCAGAAGAACAACCATCTCTGCAGCACTCCACCAATCAGGCCTTTATGGTAGAGTGGCCAGATGGTAACCACTCCTTGGTAAAAGGCATATGACAGCCAGCTTGGAGTTTTCCAAAAAGTACCTAAAGACTCTCAGACCATCTTTGGCCTGAATGCCAAGTGTCACATCTGGAGGAAACCTGGCACCATCCCTACGGTGAAGCATGGTGGTGGCAGCTTCATGCTGTGGGGAGGTTTTTCAGTGGCAGGGACTGGGAGACTAGTCAGGATTGAGGCAAAGATTAACAGAGCAAAGTACAGAGAGATCCTTGATGAAAACCTGCTCCAGAGTGCTCAGGACCTCAGACTGGGGTGAAGGTTCACCTTCCAACAGGACAACAACCCTAAGCACACAACCAAGACAACACAGGAGTGGTTTCGGGACAAGTCTCTGAATGTCCTTGAGTGGCCCAGCCAGAGCCTGGACTTGAACCCGATCAAACATCTCTGGAGAGACCTGAAAATAGCTGTGCAGCGACGCTCCCCATCCACCCTGACAGAGCTTGAGAGGATCTGCAGAGAAGAATGGGAGAAACTCCCCAAATACAGGTGTGCCAGCTTGTAGCATCATACCCAAGAAGACTCAAGGCTGTAATCGCTGCCAAAGGTGCTTCAACAAAGTACTGAGTAAAGGGTCTGAACACTTATGTAAATGCCATATTTAATGTTGTAATTTTTGATGAATTTGCTAAAATTTCTAAAAACCTGTCTTTGCTTTGTCATTATGGGGTATTGTGTGTAGATTGATGGGGGGGGGGAGACTATGTAATACATTTTAGAATAAGGCTGTAACCTAACAAAATGTGGAAAAAGTCGAGGGCTCCGAATACTTTCCAAAGGCACTGTAGATGTGTACATGACTAAACTGTACCATACTACACTATACTATACCGTACCATGCCATACTATGCTATACTATACCATACTATACTGTACTATACTGTACCGTACTATACTATACCATACTGTACTATACCATACTGTACTATACTGTACTATACCATACTGTACTATACTGTACCATACTATGCTATGCTATACTATACTGTACTATACCGCACTATACTATACCATACTATACCATACCATAGTATACTATGACATACCATACAATGCCATACTATACCATTAAGCAATAAGGCCCGAGGAGGTGTGGTATACAGTCTGATATACCACGGCTGTCAGCCAATCAGCATTCAGGGCTCGAACCACCCGATTTATAATATACTATACCATATGTAGCTTTTTCCAGTACATCTATGTGTTTGTGTATTTGCTTCTACCGTGTGTGTGTGTGTGTGTGTGTGTGTGTGTGTGTGTGTGTGTTTCAGGCTCTGCATGAGCAGCTGGCAGCTTCGGTCCAGGAGATCAGCAATCTGATAGAGCCAGTGGCCATCGCAGCCCGCTCTGAGGCCTCCCATCTGGGACACAAGGTAAGAGACCCCATCCTCTTGGCCTATTTACATTATCCACATCTGTCTGGCTTTATACCTTACAGTCTAATAAAGGAAATTACATATTTAGTATCCCAATGTGCTAAGCTTTTTTTCTATCATAAAAAGCCTTCAAAGGTTGTATTTATACCGCCATATCTAGTGAATTTGTATATACCCTGCTCAAAAAAATAAAGGGAACACTTAAACAACACAATGTAACTCCAAGTCAATCACACTTCTGTGAAATCAAACTGTCCACTTAGGAAGCAACACTGATTGACAATAAATTTCACATGCTGTTGTGCAAATTGAATAGACAACAGGTGGAAATTATAGGCAATTAGCAAGACACCCCCAATAAAGGAGTGGTTCTGCAGGTGGGGACCACAGACCACTTCTCAGTTCCTATGCTTCCTGGCTGATGTTTTGGTCACTTTTGAATGCTGGCGGTGCTTTCACTCTAGTGGTAGCATGAGACGGAGTCTACAACCCACACAAGTGGCTCAGGTAGTGCAGCTCATCCAGAATGGCACATCAATGCGAGCTGTGGCAAGAAGGTTTGCTGTGTCTGTCAGCGTAGTGTCCAGAGCATGGAGGCGCTACCAGGAGACAGGCCATTACATCAGGAGACGTGGAGGAGGCCGTAGGAGGGCAACAACCCAGCAGCAGGACCGCTACCTCCACCTTTGTGCAAGGAGGAGCAGGAGGAGCACTGCCAGAGCCCTGCAAAATGACCTCCAGCAGGCCACAAATGTGCATGTGTCTGCTCAAACGGTCAGAAACAGACTCCATGAGGGTGGTATGAGGGCCCGACGTCCACAGGTGGGGGTTGTGCTTACAGCCCAACACCGTGCAGGACGTTTGGCATTTGCCAGAGAACACCAAGATTGGCAAATTCGCCACTGGCGCCCTGTGCTCTTCACAGATGAAAGCAGGTTCACACTGAGCACGTGACAGAGTCTGGATACGCCGTGGAGAACGTTCTGCTGCCTGCAACATCCTCCAGCATGACCGGTTTGGCGGTGGGTCAGTCATGGTGTGGGGTGGCATTTCTTTGGGGGGCCGCACAGCCCTCCATGTGCTCGCCAGAGGTAGCCTGACTGCCATTAGGTACCGAGATGAGATCCTCAGACCCCTTGTGAGACCATATGCTGGTGCAGTTGGCCCTGGGTTCCTCCTAATGCAAGACAATGCTAGACCTCATGTGGCTGGAGTGTGTCAGCAGTTCCTGCAAGAGGAAGGCATTGATGCTATGGACTGGCCCGCCCGTTCCCCAGACCTGAATCCAATTGAGCACATCTGGGTCATCATGTCTCGCTCCATCCACCAACTCCACGTTGCACCACAGACTGTCCAGGAGTTGGTGGATGCTTTAGTCCAGGTCTGGGAGGAGATCCCTCAGGAGACCATCTGCCACCTCATCAGGAGCATGCCCAGGCGTTGTAGGGAGGTCATACAGGCACGTGGAGGCCACACACACTACTGAGACTCATTTTGACTTGTTTTAAGGACATTACATCAAAGTTGGATCAGCCTGTAGTGTGGTTTTCCACTTTAATTTTGAGTGTGACTCCAAATCCAGACCTCCATGGGTTGATAAATTGGATTTCCATTGATTATTTTTGTGGGATTTTGTTGTCAGCACATTCAACTACCGTAATTTCCGGACTATTAAGTGCACCTGAATATCAGTTGAACCCACTGAATTTGAAAAAAAATATTATTTTGAACATAAATAAGCCGCACATGTCTATAAGCCGCAGGTGCCTACCGGTACATTGTAACAAATGAACTTTACACAGGCTTTAACGAAACATGGCTTGTAACAAAAATAAATAGGCTTTAACGAAACACGGCTTGTAACAAAAAATAAATAAGCTTTAACGAAACACGGCTTGTAACAACAAATAAAAAATTAGCAGTAAGCTTTAGTTGTCTTTTTGCACTGAGTCAATTCCTCACGCTGCTATTTCCAACGTCTTATCATCGACTCATTAAGACCAAGCTCCCGTGCAGCAGCTCTATTTCCTTTTCCAACAGCCAGATCAATCGCCTTCAACTTGAAAGCTGCATCATATGTATTTCTCCGTGTCTTTGCCATGATGAGGTTGACAAAATGACTACCGTAATCAGAATGCTGAAGTTTGAGAGCGCTCGATTTGATCTAAACAGTAAACAAAAAAGTTGTTTGACCTTAACCCGTTCGGCAATTTCATTGGTCTAATGAAAGCTTCATGCCGCCAAAAAACTGAGCCTGTCACAGAATGTGTTTTTTTTTAGAAAAAATCCATATATTAGCCGCGTCATTGTTTAAGCCGCGAGGTTCAAAGCCTGGGAAAAAAGTTGCGGCTTATAGTCCGGAATTTACGGTATGTAAAGAAAAAAGTATTTAATAAGATTATTTCATTCATTCAGATCTAGGATGTGTTATTTTAGTGTTCCCTTTATTTTTTTGAGCAGTGTACTTTACTTTGGTTCAAAGACTTGGTGCAGCTGGCTGGAGTCTGACAAAAACATACAGCAATGTGATAAAATAGAACATATCTCAACAACAATTGGTCCCCTCTCTCTCTTCCTCGTCTTCAGGTGTCTCAGATGGTGAGCTACTTCGAGCCCCTCATCATGGCAGCCATCGGCACAGCCAGTAAGATTCAGAGCAGCCAACAGCAGATGGCGGTGTTGGACCAGACCAAGACGCTGACAGAGTCAGCCCTGCAGATGCTCTACACAGCCAAGGAGGCCGGAGGAAACCCCAAGGTATGCTTTATGACACTAATAGAAAAATAATCTATTCCAGCTTTAATGTATTTGAAAATATTTGATATTATGTGTTATGTGGTCCTCTGTAGCTCAATTGGTAGAGCATGGCGCTTTCAACGGCAGGATAGTGGGTTCGATTCCTGGGACCACCCGTACGTAAAAGAAAAATATGTATGCACGCATGACTGAGTCGCTTTGGATAAAAGCATCTTCTAAATGACATATCATATAGATTTAACTCCGGTCTAACCAGGGACAGCAGGGCAGCATCCATATCATCAGTGTTAATGGCAGTATTATGGTTTTTAATGCCGTGACATAGCGAGGTACTGTCTAGGTCTATTCCTAATGTAAGTGGCACTTAGTCGAAAACACGACATGGTAACACTCAATAGAAATGTATCTCCCAGTGGCCCAGCTATGATTTGATGTGTACGACATTCCACTGATCTTGTCTGTCTCTCTGTCTGTCTGTCTGTCCAGGCGGCCCACACCCAGGAGGCCCTGGAGGAGTCCGTCCAGATGATGAAGGAGGCGGTGGACGACTTGGGCGCCACCCTGTCGGAGACGGCCAGCGCTGCGGGCGCCCTGGGCGGCATGGTGGACTCCATCACCGCCGCCATCAACAAGATGGAGGAGAGCCCTGCCGGCGAGCCCGATGGCTCCTTTGTGGATTACCAGACTACCATGGTGAAGACTGCCAAAGCCATCGCCGTCACCGTGCAGGAGATGGTGAGGAAGGGTGGAGGGGGAGTTGTGGGGGGGTAGTAAGTTTGTGTAGAACTGTGGGGGTTGTAGTAGTTGTATGTGGTTGTGGGGGGGGTAGTAAGTGGTTGTGGGGGGTAGTACGTTTGTGTAGAACTGTGGGGGTTGTAGTAGTTGTATGTGGTTGTGGGGGGGTAGTAAGTTTGTGTAGAACTACGGGGGTTGTAGTAGTTGGATGTCATCATCAAACCATGAATGACATCCACTTCCTGTGGAATGATAGTTGTGTAATTGTTATATGTCTGGTAGAGAAATCTTGTTTTCCATACAGGACATTCTCTTCCCTCAGGAAAAAATCTAATGGAAGATCATTAGATAAAAGGCTTTGTCTTGTTTTCAGGTGACTAAGTCCAACACCAACCCAGATGACTTGGGAGGTCTGGCCAGCGAGCTAACTAATGAGTTTGGAGAGCTAGCCACCGAGGCCAAATACGCTGCTATCACTGCAGAGAACGACGAGGTATCTGATGACAATTAATATGTATTATATTAATGTGACTAATATGTTTTACCAAGTAGAAATTAATACATATTCGCAATGCCAGTGTGGTAATGCAGTGAAAAAATTCTGTTTTATTCTCCACCCAGTCCTTGGGTTGGGAAAACAGAAATACTACAGAGGAGATTCAATACCGTAGAGATTCTATATGTAGTTTTATGTACAAATAGAAGAGCACTGGTTTCGTTGATGGCTGCTTTATGGAGGAAAGTGTTTTACTTGTAGTGACTGTGATATGTGGTTGTCTCGCCTACCTTTGTTGAAAATGCGCTGACTGACAGTTGGATAAGAGGGTCTGCTTAATAATGACCTTTTTTTTTTTTCAAGACCATTTTTTCCCCCCCCAAAAAAGTACAATACTGAGTGATTCTGCACTGAAAAAGAGCTTTCTAAGAGTCCCGACTCCTCTGTCCTCGTCCAGATTGGTTCCCACATCAAGAAGCAGGTTGGGGAGCTAGGCTTCAACTGTACTGGACTGGTGACTAAAGCCGGCGCTCTGCAGTGTAGTCCCAACGACTCCTTCACCAAGAAGGAGCTGATCGACAGTGCACGCAAGGTCTCCGAGAAGGTGAGCCATAATGCCCTATCTGTATTTCTTCCTACCTACATGAAGCTAGCCCCTGTTTTTTGAAACAGTTTATATTTGTCCTGTCCTCTGTTTATTTAAGTCTACTGTGTTTTATGCTTTATAAACCCCTCCAGACAAGAATTTCCCTCACAGGAACAAAGTTATTTGAATGTGAATTTGAGTTAACATAGGAGAGACCGTTGTAGCCCCTGAGAACCCAAATGAAGCCTGGGTATCTGTCTGTTTTGACTGGTGATGCCTTCAACAACGCTACATTGTGACATTGCCAGGACACATTTTGAAATAGACTGGTCCCTGGGATTGACAATACTCAGATTGGGATTGAAATGTTGTCTGTTTGGTCTGGATCTTAATAAATCACAGTTGGACCATGTCAGAGTTGCAGACATTAAACCTTGGTTGATGCAGCCATATGATATCATATTCATAAAATCTCTTCTCTCCGTCAGGTGTCTCATGTGCTGGCGGCCCTTCAGGCTGGTAACCGTGGCACCCAGGCCTGCATCACAGCGGCCAGTACCGTGTCGGGCATCATCGCCGACCTGGACACCACCATCATGTTCGCCACCGCCGGCACGCTCAACCGTGAGAACTCTGAAACCTTCGCCGACCACAGGTACTGTCCAGTAGCCTGGTGTAATATTTGATGCTGGGGGTTATTAACTATGGTAGCCTGGTGTAATAGTTGATGCTGGGGGTTATTAACTATGGTAGCCTGGTGTAATATTTGATGCTGGGGGTTATTAACTATGGTAGCCTGGTGTAATATTTGATGCTGGGGGTTATTAACTATGGTAGCCTGGTGTAATATTTGATGCTGGGGGTTATTAACTATGGTAGCCTGGTGTAATATTTGATGCTGGGGGTTATTAACTATGGTAGCCTGGTGTAATAGTTGATGCTGGGGTTATTAACTATGGTAGCCTGGTGTAATATTTGATGCTGGGGGTTATTAACTATGGTAGCCTGGTGTAATATTTGATGCTGGGGGTTATTAACTATGGTAGTCTGGTGTAATATTTGATGCTGGGGGTTATTAACTATGGTAGCCTGGTGTAATATTTGATGCTGGGAGTTATTAACTATGGTAGCCTGGTGTAATATTTGATGCTGGGGGTTATTAACTATGGTAGCCTGGTGTAATATTTGATGCTGGGGGTTATTAACTATGGTAGCCTGGTGTAATATTTGATGCTGGGGGTTATTAACTATGGTAGCCTGGTGTAATATTTGATGCTGGGGGTTATTAACTATGGTAGCCTGGTGTAATATTTGATGCTGGGGGTTATTAACTATGGTAGCCTGGTGTAATATTTGATGCTGGGGTTATTAACTATGGTAGCCTGGTGTAATATTTGATGCTGGGGTTATTAACTATGGTAGCCTGGTGTAATATTTGATGCTGGGGGTTATTAACTATGGTAGCCTGGTGTAATATTTGATGCTGGGGGTTATTAACTATGGTAGCCTGGTGTAATATTTGATGCTGGGGGTTATTAACTATGGTAGCCTGGTGTAATATTTGATGCTGGGGGTATTAACTGTTGGGCTTGGGAGGGTAAAGGGAGTTAATCGTCATTTTTAAAGGTCTGTCTTTTCATTATATGTGTGAATATACAAAGTAGAAAGTAGATACTTATTTTATACAATATTTGATAGAACTTTATTTGTGTCAGTTATTTGCGTACTCACCCATAGAACACGTCACCATTATCCAGAACACAATATTAACTATTATACTCTAGGGCCGGGACGATACCAGCATCGCAATATTTTTTCCATTGAATTTTTTTTAACACAAAGCAGATCCAGCTCTTTGGTCCTTTAAAAACCTGCTGTATGTAAAATAGTGTGTTTATAGCTTGGAAAATAAATACATATGACTCTGGATAACAACACAATGATGTTTGTTTCCAACATCAGGACTGTTTTCATAAAGAAGTTACATCCGTTTCATGTTTTGTTTCCTTGCCGCGATACTAAGGAGTATGGCGGTGCTGGTGTCGTCCCACACCTATCATGCACATCACTGCACATAAACGGCTCTAAACACTGATATTACATAAATAACTGTGAATACATATGTCTCATGGTGCCCCTCCCAGAGAGCACATCCTAAAGACAGCCAAGGCGCTGGTGGAGGACACCAAGCTGCTGGTCTCTGGTGCCGGGGCCAGCCAGGAGAGACTGGCCCAGGCTGCCCAGTCCTCCGTCATCACCATCACCAAACTGGCCGACGTGGTAAAACTGGGCGCCGCCAGCCTAGGCGCCGAGGACCCCGAGACACAGGTACGACAGTTAGAAGCATGGTCGTCCCATATTGTTCCCATCCAAAAAGCACTGACATTTTTATTCAGGGTGCCAGTAATATCGCTAGTTAATGTTAGTGTCACTTAAAAAAAGGAGACACTCGCATACATTGGAGTATAAAATTTGATTCAAAAGAAGGCATTTCCCTACACTATTCTTGCTTTGAAACTTCTACTTTTTCATTTCAAAAGCCAATATCTGGGCCTATCGACTTTTGTCAAAGCGGATATGAGTAGTAGGAATAATCGGCTAGTTTTATAGTAAGTAGTCGTTTTGTAGTTGTAGTAAGTAGTCGTTTTGTTGTAGTAGTAGTAGTAGTACTAGTAAGTAGTCGTTTTGTAGTACTAGTAGAAGTATGTAGTCGTTTTGTAGTAGTTTTGTAGTAAGTAGTACTTTTGTAGTAGTAAGTAGTTGTTTTGTAGCAGTAGTAGTAGTCGTTTTATAGTAGTAGTAGTAGTAGTAACAGTATCAAGTAGTAGTAGTTTATTGTAGTAGTTATTTTGTAGTAGTAGTAGTTTATTGTAGTAGTTATTTTGTAGTAGTAGTAGTTTATTGTAGTTGTTTTGTAGTGGTAGTAGTTTTGTAGTAGTAAGACCTTGCAATGTTTCTTATACTAGTGTTTAATCGAGTGCTCTCTCTCTCTCTCTCTCTCTCTGTGTGCCTTCCTCTCTTCACTCTTCCTCTCTTCACTTCAAAAGGCTCTTTTTTCTTCCCATGGGACAGATCTCTGTACAAATGTGGGTACTCTCTTCCCTTTTGTCTGAATATGAACTGACTCAAAATGTCCTTTGTCTGTGCTCTTTGGAGTGGCCATCAGTTATAGTGTATACAATACCACAGACTATAAAGACATCTGTCTGTGGTTGAGATTAGGATGAACAAAGACACACTGGGTGACCCACTGAGGTCCGTTCATTCTGATGTCCAACTTCGGTCCTGGAGAGCTACTGGGTTTTTATTCCAGCCCATTTCGAACACACCTGGGCCTGTATCCACAAAGTGTCTCAGAGTAGGAGTGCTGATCTAGAATCTGTCCATATAATCTTATCCATTATGATCTAGGATCAGGTCCCATCTGTCCATATAATCTTATTTATTATGATCTAGGATCAGGTCCCATCTGTCCATGTAATCATATTCATTATGATCTAGGATCAGGTCCCATCTGTCCATATAATCGTATTCATTATGATCTAGGATCAGGTCCCATCTGTCCATATAATCATATTCATTATGATCTAGGATCAGGTCCCATCTGTCCATATAATCATATTCATTATGATCTAGGATCAGGTCCCATCTGTCCATATAATCATATTCATTATGATCTAGGATCAGGTCCCATCTGTCCATATAATCTTATTCATTATGATCTAGGATCAGGTCCCATCTGTCCATATAATCTTATTCATTATGATCTAGGATCAGGTCCCATCTGTTCATATAATCTTATTCATTATGATCTAGGATCAGGTCCCATCTGTCCATATAATCATATTCATTATGATCTAGGATCAGGTCCCATCTGTCCATATAATCGTATTCATTATGATCTAGGATCAGGTCCCATCTGTCCATATAATCGTATTCATTATGATCTAGGATCAGGTCCCATCTGTCCATATAATCGTATTCATTATGATCTAGGATCAGGTCCCATCTGTCCATATAATCATATTCATTATGATCTAGGATCAGGTCCCATCTGTCCATATAATCATATTTATTATGAGGCAAAACCGATCCTAGATCGGCACTCTTACACTGAGAGACTTTGTGGATACGGGCCAAGATTGAAATAATCAACCAATGATGATCTTCAGGGCTGTATTAACAGCCTGCAGACACAGCAGAGCTTCATGACTAGACTTAAGAGAGAAGGAGCCAAGCAAGATGTTTTGAGTTGATAATACTACTCTCCATGCCCCTCCCTTCAGTAGCTACGTTAGCCACCACATGCCTCAAACCTGCTACAGACGCATTGAGTTGTTAACTGTGGTGGACGTTCATTCTTCAGCTAATGTAATTTAAGGGTTCTCTGCTGAATTGCTGACATGGTTTCTATGCTTAAGCACTAAAAGCCTTAAGAAACCACCGTTGTGCATTAAAGTTTCCAAAAGCATCAGCATTTACGAGCTTCCTGTTTACAAAGTCAGCTAGTCCTGCATTATGCAGACAAAAACCTTTTGTGCGGTCTTTATTCAGTCTGATGGTTTTCAAGGGTGTGTTCTCATCTCTCATATGGCATACGGTTCATTTGAAACGTGTTTTTAACGTTTTTACAGTTTATTTGCTGCCGGGCTCTGACTAACTAGCCACCCTCACTTTGTACAACTTCGATTCGATTGGGTTGGATTGTCTCATATTTGATGGGTTGGATTTGGCTCATTGATTGGTCCATTTTCCGATCTGTCCAATGGTGTTCCATTTTCTTCTAGCTGCTGCTCCCCACTCTGCTTGGCTCCTCCCTAACCATCCTATTGGTAATCATGCCCCACAATGCGTTGGTGAATGCGCTAATTTGAACAACAGGCTGTTTTTGTTCAACCTGCTTATTCCCAGTAATTACTACTTTGTCTGGAGTACTTTTGATTTACAATGTCAGTGGAAATCTAGGAAGAATGGCTCTACGGAGTTCTTTCAATACATTGTCTAGTCTGGTGGTCCCACCTTTATTACTATAGTCATCCAAAATCTGCTTTTATCTGCCGTCTGTTATGGGGACAGTCTTCCCTGTGGCTCAGTTAGTAGAGCATGGTGTTTGCAACGCCAGGGTTGTGGGTTCAATTCCCACAGGGGGGCCAGTACGAAGAGAGGGGGAAAAAAATGAAATGTATGCATTCACTACTGTAAGTCGCTCTGGATAAGAGCGTCTGCTAAATGACTAAAATGTAATGTAATAATGGGATGAATAGACACTGTTATTGGTGTGAATAGACACTGTTATTGGTGTGAATAGACACTGTTATTGGTGTGAATAGACACTGTTATTGGTGTGATTAGACACTGTTATTGGTGTGATTAGACACTGTTATTGGTGTGAATAGACACTGTTATTGGTGTGAATAGACACTGTTATTGGTGTGATTAGACACTGTTATTGGTGTGATTAGACACTGTTATTGGTGTGATTAGACACTGTTATTGGTGTGAATAGACACTGTTATTGGTGTGAATAGACACTGTTATTGGTATGATTAGACACTGTTATTGGTGTGAATAGACACTGTTATTGGTGTGAATAGACACTGTTATTGGTGTGAATAGACACTGTTATTGGTGTGAATAGACACTGTTATTGGTGTGATTAGACACTGTTATTGGTGTGATTAGACACTGTTATTGGTGTGATTAGACACTGTTATTGGTGTGAATAGACACTGTTATTGGTGTGAATAGACACTGTTATTGGTGTGAATAGACACTGTTATTGGTGTGAATAGACACTGTTATTGGTGTGATTAGACACTGTTATTGGTGTGAATAGACACTGTTATTGGTGTGAATAGACACTGTTATTGGTGTGAATAGACACTGTTATTGGTGTGATTAGACACTGTTATTGGTGTGATTAGACACTGTTATTGGTGGGAATAGACACTGTTATTGGTGGGAATAGACACTGTTATTGGTGGAAATAGACACTGTTATTAGTGGGAATAGACACTGTTATTGGTGGGAACACACACTGTTATTGGTATGAATACACACTGTTATTGGTATGAATAGACACTGAGGTTTTTGGTCAGATTCTCTATTACCTGTGAATCTCTTACCATCCCATTCCATCATTCTTCACGAGGGTGTGTGTGTGTGCGCGCGTTTGTTACCAGCCAGTAGATGTCATTGTTTTACCATTGTAAACCTCCAGTCACTTGTTTCCTTCTCTGGTGGGCCCTCTATAGGTGGTCCTGATCAACGCTGTCAAAGACGTTGCCAAGGCTCTGAGTGACCTCATCAGCGCTACCAAGGCCGCTGCAGGCAAGCCTCACGACGACCCTGCCATGCTGCAGCTGAAGAACTCTGCCAAGGTAAAATAGTCCTCTTCTGGGGTTGATCCAGGGGATAAGGCAGCTGCCCTCGGCACATATGCCATCCCTTGCCTGCGTGGGATGGAATCCCGACCTGTACCAGTCTTCACACTATGTTCCATCTATCTGTCTCGTCTTCATTTCTGTCTATCCCTTTCAATAAAACTGGAAAAATGCTTTCAAATATATTTATGAAATAATCCCCAGTTTCTCTGTAGCTCTGGACTGCTGTGATGTCACGAACACGTATTGGGTCTCTAACACCAGTCTCCCTCTTATATACAGTAAACAATGTAAATTAATTTCACTTTTATACTTTATATATATATTTATATATATATATATATATATATATATATATATATATATATATATATATATATATATATATATATATATATATATATATATATAAACACTACCGTTCAAAAGTTTGGGGTCACTTAGAAATTTCCTTGTTTTTGAAAGAAAAGCGCATTTTGTGTCCATTAAAATAACATCAAATTGATCAGAAATACAGTGTAGACATTGTCAATGTTGTAAATGACTATTGTAGCTGGAAACGGCTGATTTTGTTTATTTTTAATGGAATATCTACATAGGCGTCCAGTGGCCCATTATCAGCAACCATCACTCCTGGGTTCCAATGGCACATTGTATTAGCTAATCCAAGTTTATCATTTGAAAAGGCCCATCTTAATCTTTAATTTTTTTGGGCCAGTCTGAGATATTGCTTTTTCTTTGCAACTCTGCCTGGAAGGCCAGCATCCCGGAGTCGCCTCTTCACTGTTGACGTTGAGACTGGTGTTTTGCGGGTACTATTTAATGAAGATGCCAGTTGAGGACTGCTGCTAAGGCTGTGATGTCACTAAATTTGATGTTATTTTAATGGACCAAAAAAATTGCTTTTCTTTCAAAAACAAGGACATTTCTAAGTGACCCCAAACTTTTGAAAAGTAGTGTGTGGGTGTGTGTGCCTGTGTATGTACATACATACATACATACATACATACATACATACATACATACAGTTGAAGTCGGAAGTTTACATACACTTAGGTTGGTGACATTAAAACTCGTTTTTCAACCACTCCACAAATTTCTTGTTAAGACTATAGTTTTGGCAAGTCGGTTAAGACAAAGAAGTAATTTTTCCAACAATTGTTTACAGACAGATTATTTCACTTATCATTCACTGTATCATTCATTGTATCACAGGCTTGCAAGCCGATGAACACCATCCCAACCGTGAACTTTGGGGGGTGGCAGCATCATGTTGTGGGGGTGCTTTGCTGCAGGAGGGACTGGTGCACTTCACAAAATAGATGGCATCATGAGGGAGGAAAATTATGTGGATACATTGAAGCAACATCTCAAGACATCAGTCAGGAAGTTAAAGCTTGATTGCAAATGGGTCTTCCAAATGGACAATGACCCCAAGCATACTTCCAAAGTTGTGGCAAAATGGCTTAAGGACAACAAAGTCAAGGTATTGGAGTGGCCATCACAAAGCCCTGACCTCAATTCTATAGAAAATTTGTCGGCAGAACTGAAAGTGTGTGCGAGCAAGGAGGTCTACAAACCTGACTCAGTTACACCAAAATTCAACAAACTTATTGTGGGAAGCTTGTGGAAGGCTACCTGAAACGTTTGACCCAAGTTAAACAATTTAAAGGCAATAATAATTATAATTTTCCTCCCTCGTCATGCCATCTATTTTGTGAAGTGCACCGGACCCTCCTGCAGCAAAGTACCCCCACAACATGATGCTGCCACCCCCGCGCTTCATGGTTGGGATGGTGTTCTTCGGCTTACAAGCCTCCCCTTTTTCCTCCAAACATAACGATGGTCATTATGGCCAAACAGTTCTATTTTTGTTTCATCAGACCAGAGGACATTTCTCCAAAAAGTACGATCTTTGTCCCAATGTGCAGTTGCAAACCATAGTCTGGCTTTTTTATGCCGGTTTTGGAGCAGTGGCTTCTTCCTTGCTGAGCGGCCTTTCAGGTTATGTCGATATAGGACTCGTTTTACTGTGGATATAGATACTTTTGTACCTGTTTCCTCCAGCATCTTCACAAGGTCTTTTGCTGTTGTTCTGGGATTGATTTGCACTCTTCGCACCAAAGTATGTTCATCTCTAGGAGACAGAACGAGCCTCCTTCCTGAGCGGTATGACGGCTGCGTGGTCCCATGGTGTTTGTACATGCGTACTATTGTTTGTACAGATGAACGTGGTACCTTCAGGCGTTTGAAAAAGGCTCCCAAGGATGAACCAGACTTGTGGAGGTCTACAGTTTTTTTTCTGAGGTCTTGGCTGATTTCTTTTGATTTTCCCATGATGTCAAGCAAAGAGGCACTGAATAAAGGTCAAATAATTTTTTTTAACAATTATTCTACTATGTAGAAAATAGTAAAAATAAAGAAAAACCCTTGAGTGAGTAGGTGTGTCCAAACTTTTGACTGGTACTTTATATATAGAACAAAAATATAAACACAACATGCAACAATTTCAGAGATTTTACTGAGTTACAGTTCATATAAGGAAATCAGTCAATTGAAAAACAATTATTTGGCCCTAATCAATGGATTACACATGATTTGGGCAGGGGCGCCTGGGAAGGCATAGGTCTACCCACTTGGGAGCCAGGCCCAGCCAATCGGAATACATTTTTCCCCACAAGATAACTTAATACAGACAGCAATACTCTTCAGCACCCCCAAATTCTCTAGAACAACGTTGAAGGCAGCTTATGATAGAGAAATGACATCTGTGGCATTGTGACAAAACTGCACATTTTAAAGTGGCCTTTTATTGTCCCCAGCATAAGTTGCACCTGTGTAATGATCATGCTGTTTAATCAGCTTCTTGATATGCCACACCTGTCAGGTGGATGGATTATCTTGGCAACGGAGAAATGCTCACTAACAGGGATGTAAACAAATTTGTGCACAAC